>NC_056728.1:1815800655-1815938155 GCF_019279795.1 Protopterus annectens | reverse complement strand
GTCCCATTATTATGACCCATGGGGGAACTAGTGTTTTTGGCCTTGAAGGGAATATTGAGTACTTGCTTAGATGTGATCAGAGGGGGCAATATGGATGTACTAGCAAGTTGGGGAAAGTTAGGGGGAGATAGAGGAGTAAAGCTAGAGCTGTATTTGGCCACTAATATTTTGGCTATGTCCTCGGGAAATGAATAAGTATCACTATTGTATATTAGGTCTGAGATTTGCTGGGCATTACCTTTAGGTTTTCTGGCATAGTTGAAGAAGGCTTTGTGTTTGTCCTTAGCAAGGCTAAACAAGTCTTATATAATACTTAGTTTTGGAGAATTTGATTTTGTTTCTAAGTTTTTGTTGAGATTTTTGATTAAGTTTGCTTTAACAGGCTATGAGTTACTATCCATTACTTTATAGTTTGTTTATATTAAGATTATACTGTAGGAGTTTACTCCTGAATTTGTCATTGTATTTGTTTTATGGGGACAGATGCCTCTATGCATGCTCTGAGGTGGGCATAAAAATTATCCACAAATATAGCAGTATATAAGATGGGGTTGTTGAGGTGAAGAGTGTGCCTAAATTTCATCAGGTTGTCTGTTAGCTGGACTAGGTTTGCCTTAAAGTAGTTTTTAAAGACAGAACGGTTTTATGATAAGTAAGGTTTTATCCTCATGATGAATGCTACTGAATGGTGGTCAGATCTGACCAGCGGCATGGTAACCTTAGGTGTTGAGGTCCAATATTTTTGAATCCCTAGTTGGGACTTGAACTAGTTTGTCTAGGCAGCTGGGATTAATGAAATCCAAGAATTTCTGTGCATAATTATTTGAAGAGATGTAGGTTTCCCAGTTAACGGAGAGATAGGTACAGTCTCCCAAGAGAGTAGCATTTGAAAAATTGACTGAAAAAGGGAGGGATGTCAGTTTGTTTAGATATTCCTCAGGAACAGCAGGTGACATGGGGGGGTATAGTACTGGCTATGATATGGTACAAAGTTCTAGTTACAGTAAAATTAATAAATCATTGTCTTGGCTTGTAAGCCTGGAGGTGAGATTACTTTTTATGAATATAGACATCCCCCTTCCTGTAATAGCGTCATTTTCTGCAACTGGGTCTGAAAGAGTGGTAGGCATTGAAATCTTGCACTGTAGGGGTGTTATTGCTGTTCTGAAACTAGGTTTCAGTAACTATGCAGATGTCTAGATCTTCAAGAGGCAGAAATACATGCAAGGAGTGCGACTTTCTGTTTTGTTCTAGCATTGAGCAGTGCTACCTTTATATAATTTTGGTTTTGTTGAACTATGTAGATAATGTGAGGAGACTGACCCTGCCTAAAAAAAAGACACTAAGGGAGAGGAAATGTCCTGGCCAATACAGAGAAGTTATGTGGACAGAGGGGTAGACCATCCTTAACAAAGCAGCCAGGGTTGTTGAACATCTTTTCCCATGATGATATTTATTGCATTCCTTTAGAATAACACCAACAGCAAAGCCAATAACTGAAGTCACTTATCTTTTGCTTGTATTGTGAATTCATTTTTGATGATGGTATGATACTGCTCAACACTTCTTTCATACCAGTTTCAAATGCATATTTAATGGCCTCCATCATGTTCCTCTTTATGATTCAAGGAACTCACTCCCACAATGACCGTCACATGTGTATTAATGGAAAGGGACTTGAGGGCCCTAGTGACACTGCAGATCCTGCCACATGACAGGCAGATGTTACTCTGTCCTTGTCAGACTGATGAGTAGTGCATTTGTGTGTCTGACTATGGAGTCACCTATGACTTAGACTTTACCAGATATACTGTCTTGGTCTTGCTGCCTTCCTTCCTTGTGCCTGGCTTGGACATCTGTTACTGCAAGAACCAGATTGCTTCTAAAACCACCTGGATCTACAAAGCTGATATAAGTATATTTTTTGCACTTGCTCTAATTTTTTCAGTGATATTTAACACATCTGTGCTGCATTTATTTATTTAGTCAAATGTATCACTGTATTCCAGCCTGCACTTGTTAAAGAAACTCCATCTATTTGTTACTGTACTGCTCTTAGGCTATTTTTAACAGTAGTCTGATCTTTCCTAACCTCCTCTTTTACTGCAAAAACTGTTTCTGAGTTTGCCAAAGTTCTCCTGAGTCTGCCAAAATATTTCTAAGTTTTGCAAAGTTTCTGTGTGCTGTGAACATTTCTCAGGGTTAGTGAACTTATAGGTTCATAGGTTCATAGGTTCATACTAGGCTATCTGCCCTAGGGCATTTATAAGCCTAGCCAGAGTATGTTTGGCTTTCGTCACCCATTTTAAATTAATTTTGTTATGCCCTTTTTCGAGGTTAGTATACTGTGCCTCTGTCTAACAGTGACACAGAAGTGATACCCGGGGTAAACCTACGATCTCCCATCCACTCATCAAGATTCCTCTTGAAGAGAGTCAATGAGGGACTATGCCTAATCTGGACTGGGATTTTATTCCATAGTGAAGGGAGCCTCTGGGTTATGAATCTGTCCCTCCAGCATGTCCTATTTATTTCAGTGCTCAGGTTCAAGTCTCTCGAGCGTGTAGCTCGATGGGATTTGGATTTTTTGAGGTGCAGCATGTCCCTTAATTCCGGGTTGGACATGGCTTATACGTTCTGTTCTACAGCATTTATGACTGCACTTTACCTCAAAGCCAGTTTGTTTTATATTAAGAAGGTTGTTTTGCACTCTAGTGGGAGCAGAAAGCTAAATTCAACCTATCCAATAGCTTACTGTGTTATTATCTGATTGGCCTGAGGGTTTAACTTTACAGAACTCTTTTCATCCTGCTGGTATAAAAGTGTTGCATTTGCCTGGTTCCCCATGCTTGCATATAAGAATCATAGGGTCATAGGAGATTACTACGCTATCGACCCAGAGGTCATTTTAAGTCTAGCCGTTTCATCCCAATGTAATACCATAGAAATGCTAGACAATATTCAAGATTGCATTTAGTGATGACTTTTCATGTCTGGGAGGGTTGTGGGCTCTATCCCTGGTAAGAATTTATGGTGCCCCATCCACTCATCCAGGTTCCTTTTGAACAGTATCATAGAGCGTCTCAGTTTCATATAAATTAGTAGCCTGTTCCAAAGATGCGGTAGTCACTGGGAGATAAATCTGTCTCTCCAACATGTCCTATTTAAGTCACAGGCCATATTTAGGACCCTGGAATGTGTAGCCCTAGTCCTATTTGATTTATGGATATGCGGCAAGCTCATTAGGTTTGGGTCTTGGATTGCTCTGTATGCCAGGCATAAGTCTCCCCTAAGAAGTCTATACGTTATGGAGTATAGTGACAGGGACTTTAGCTGGTCTATGTAAGGCACATGCTGGAGCCCCTTGATGTTCTTTGTTAGAAACCACTGAGGTCTCTCTAATTACTGCAGGTGCTTAGTACAGTACATGCCAAATGGGGCGTTATACTCAATTTTGGGCTGGATAAGTGCTGTCTATAGGGGGCGTTATAACTTATTTTGCTCTCAAGTCGATCTCTTTACTACTCAAGTGTGCCACATAGAAAGCTTTCCTTACTACAGTAGACACATGGTGGTCAAAGTTAAGGTCACAGTCAACTTGTAAGGTCCCTTACCAGTCCATGGGTACTTAGGGTATTGTTGATTTGATAGAGTGAGAGAACATTGTTTGTGCTGAAGTGAGTGATGATGCATTTCTTTGCATTCAAGTTTTAGACTGTGACTAATATGCCAGTTGTTGGTCTGCATGAGACCCTTCTGGAGTATACTCCAGGGGATATATTGGGGATTCAATGATTACACCTAGTTTGCAATCATCTGAAAACTTGGTCAGCCACAACCCCTTAGTTTTGACCTAAATTTCTGAGAAGTATATACCAAACAGTAGGGGGCCCAGCACTGACCCCTGTGGCACCCCACTGGTAACAGGTCTGCTGGTTGATGTGGAGCACCACTTTGATAGTGTACAGTTTGTGAGACGGTTGGCAACCCATCTTACAATGAAGGGGTTTACATTCAGATTGCTAAGTTTATCGGTAATGCCTGCATATGGAATTTGTTGGAAGCCTTTGCCAGGTCGAAGTATGCTGTGTGCACAGATTTTCCCTTGTCAATGGCCTTGGTCACATTTTCAAAGAAATCCACCAGATTTAACATGCTGGATCTGCCCTTCATGAAGCCGAATTGGTATGATCCATGGTTTGGAGGTCACCTATGTCTTTATTTATGAAGTCAATAATGATACGTTCCCTGGCCTTACAGATGTGGCTAGTCAGGCTTATGGGTCAGTAATTCACTGGGTCTGTTGCTAGGCCACCTTTGTGGAGGGGAATAACTGTTGCTGTTCTCCATTCTGCAGGAACAAAGCCTGTGGTAAGCCAACCTCTCCAGTTTAAAATCCTCTATAAGAAACACTCTCTATAGTTCACAGCTGCTTGAAGAGCTGCCATTTTGTGCAAAGGGTGGTACCCCTGTAGATCATCTAATAGTATACTAATAAACACTCTCACTTTGACCTTTAAGTAACTCTCCCTTACTCCTTTCCATCTGGAAATTGTGTTTCCTTGTATTACATAGCATAGACTAGATTCAGACCTGCCGAATCTAGACTGTTTGGTATCACTGCTCTTAAACCAGCTTTCTAGAATTCATAAACTCCAATGCCCTGGATCATCTTATCCACACTCCCACCAGGGGCAATAATATCTTAAACCTAGTCATTACCAACATGAGTGACTGGTGTTCCACACCTGAAGTCAACTCCTCATTGCTCAGATCTGACCATAAGCTAATCACCATAGATATCCACATCCCACCCCAGCCCCCATTAAGGAAACCACTGTAAAAAATGTCTCCAAAGGCAACTTCATGCTTCTTAAGACAGAAGTGTCAAACTTCACAAAACCCATGCAGATGGACAATACAGTTACAACTGCTGAATCTTATACAAATGCACTCTATATGCACTTACACAAGTTCATGGATTGTGCTATCCCTAGCAGAACCAAGACACTATCTTCCAAAAAAGGAAGCCAATCTGGTGGTCCCCTGCTATAAATAAACTCTACAACAGAAGGAATAAACTGTTACAAAAGAGAGTAAAATCCCATGAGTGGAGGAGCTCCCTAGTCAACCTCAGTAAGAAGCTGAGATCCCTCATAAAATCCTCCAAATCCAGCTATGAAAACAGGATTGCCACTGATTCTAAGGATAACCACAAAGCATTCTATAGCTATGTCAAGAATCTCAGTGGCAACACCCAGATCTGCTCTGTGTTACAGCACAATGGCATGAAAATTACAAAACCAATTGATATCACCAACATCCTGGCTGATAGGTTCAGTGCCAACTTTACCACCCCCCCTAAAGGGCCCATATCCATACTGGAAGAATGCAGTGCCCCTGCAATCACAACTGAGTAGGTAAAAACTGCACTCTCCAAAGCCAAGAACAGCATCCATGGGACCGGAGAGCATCCCAGGCTGCGTTCTACATGAACTTCAGAACAAACTGCCCCCCCCCCCCCCACCTAAGCACCATGTTCAATCACAGCCTCACATCAGGCTTTGTACCCACTGAATGGTGCACAGCAATAGTTATACCACTCCACAAAGGGGGATCCACCACTGACCCGGGAACTATCGCTCTATTAGCCTGACAAGCCTGGTTTGCAAGGCCATGAAATGTATCATCATGGAACTCATAAACAAAGACATTGGTAACCTCCAAACTCTGTACCCCACCCAGTTCGGGTTTGTAAAGAGCAAATCATGCCTCCTGCACCTAATTGACTTCTTTGAAACAGTCACAAAAGCCGTAGACGAGGGTAAGGCAATTCACACAGCCTATCTTGATCTCGTCAAGGCTTTCAACACCATCCCCCATTCTGATATCATAGATAAACTCACCATTATAGAGTACAATGCCCCTTTTAGAATGTACCTCACAAGACATCTGCAGCAGCTGGAAAGGCCACAGAAGTACCTCACAAAGAGGATTACTGGCCTCAAACAGATGCTACATGGTTTTATAGTTCTAAGTTGTTCGTCTTAGCACTAAGTGTACTGTTTGCTCTCTGTTTCACAGAATGTGGAATTCTAATGCACAATCTTGTATGTGTTACTCAGAATAAAACAGTTTAATTAAAATATAACAAAAAGCTGGATTATGGTTCTAATACATTACAAATACATGGCAAGTTAAACTGTAGCCTAAACACAGGTACAGTCTGCAACAGTATTTCCTGGAGAAGTCTTTTTTTGAATGTCTGGAATCTAATTACACCTATCCAATATCCTATTCAATATATCTGCATGTATCACCTCACTTAGATGACCAATGGGGATCACTGAACCATTGTCGTTTTCAGGAAATACCTTCAATTTAATCTCTGACTGAACATAAACACTCAACACTATAAAGCAGAAGTGCTTACTATCCTCATAGAGATGCCACTGTATCCCCCTCTCAGCAGATGTTGCTTTTTGCTGACAAAGTGCAACCAGGCCTGTGGTCAATCAGAGATAGTCTGCTGTGCTGCATGCCTTAGTACTACCAGTTATATGTTATGGTCACATGCCTTCCTCAAGTATGAAAAGAAATGTGCACAGAACATTTAAACGTTGGCTAATAAATACAGACAGTCCTTGAACAGGAAGTGACCTGAACTCAGGCAAGGTTTGAAGTAATGCCAAGAAGAACAGATTGTCATAATATTTCTGCCTTCTGTTAAAACATAAAAACACACAGGCCTCAAGTTTTAGAAATACACGAGTGATTCATTCATCTACAGTTACCAGTCATCATTTTTTTTCTGTATACATTTCTACAAACTCTCTGTACCTCACAAAACCAAAAGCAGTCAACAGTGCATACACCGTATACTATGTTAATACCTAAAGCAACTATCAGCTAAAATGCTTCACATGCTCAAAGAATCATACAAGAGACCAACCACCTTCTAGTACATGCAAATGCATACCCCTAATCCATCAATTAGGGATGGGGGGAGATAGAAAGGGTGGCTAGACTGCACTTGATAAAATAAACTAGCCATGCAAACACAGACACCAGTCATTGGCTGTATCCTAACTGGAGAAATAAGACTGGCTGAAGACACATCTCTCAAAATAAGCCATTAAATAATGGCACTATTAACTCAGAAGGTATCAAAAATGCCTAGATTTAGGATGAACTGAGCAAAATTTTGAGACGTAATGAGGAATATCTGTAAATGAGAGAATGACATGTAGCGGGTAAACTGAATCTCATAGTTTAATAGCCATTATTACCTAATGTTCTAGGCTCTCCAGGTTATAATTTTTGAAAGATGCATGCTTAAAAATGAACTCATACAAGTACAATGAATGGATTTTGGAAATTACTTGAGACTTTAACAAATACATTTCAGCTAACTTATATTTTGCATAAAGGTCATTGTAATAAAAACTTGTTCCCCTCGCGTTGATAACTTACTTCCCCTAAGCTAGCTGCTAAATCCATTGCCTATCCCATCTCCATACTCATAAACAGATCTATTCTAGAAAATACTGTTCTGGACATTTATTGATTTATTTATTTCACATTTGGTAACCAACTGAGTTTGCAAACAAACCCATTTTCAGTGGAGACCCAAAGGGAAAAGCCCTAGCAAACATAAGTAAAGATAAAGTGACAATATGCAAATATTAAATAACAATCGCAATACAAAACAATTGTAGAAAAGAAAAGATTATTAACTATTTGTATTGCATTGATAGTAAGCAACCCATTTTCAGTGGAGACCCAAGTGAAAGAGCCCCAACAAACATAAGCAAAGATAAACATACAAGACACAAACTATTAAAAATAACAATGCAAATATGAACTTAATTATAAAGAGAAAGACAAAAGAAAAAATTATGAACATTAAGGGTTACACTGATAGCAGTGGCCTAAAATTTACTACATATGAGTGTAAAAACAAAAAAATAATAGTTGTTCAAAAGGACAATGAATAGACATTGATAGGAAGTGGGGGGAAATATAAATAGTGTGGAGAATGGGGGGAGAGAAAGGAGGGGGCTATAGTAGGGTTAGAAAAGTAGAGCTGAGGGTTTAGAAGATTAGTTTAAGCAGAAGTTACTAACAGAGAAAGAAAGTTAGGAGATGCAACAAGTTGTATGGTAAGACAGACTAAGACTACAAGTGGTCAAGGCATAATTTCAAGTTTAGCAGGTGGGATTTAAGCTCCTTTTTAAAACAGGGAAAGGAAAGGGTGGATCTAATATGTAGAGGGAGTTTGTTCCAATTTAGTGAGACAAAGTGTTTGTAAAGTAGTTTGCCAATATGCCAATATTCATTTTGGGTTTATAAACTGACAGAAGATGCTGATCAGCGCTTTGGAGAGTCCAGGAGGGGGGGGGGGAGTAGAGAGTAACATGGAAGGCGAGAGCAGGGCAGGGAGAGGGGTTGTTGAGTATGGAAAAGGTAGTGTGGAGTTGTGATTGTAGGAGAAGGTGCATCTGGAAGAAGTTGTATGACCCCCTCTAATTTCTGACCCATAGCCATTCTGTCTCTCCTATCTAAGATTCTTGAGAAGTGCATCCATAAACAGCTCCTTAATCATCTTCTATAAGAAAATCTCCTAACCCCTACCCAACATGATTTTCACCTATTTCATAGTACAACCACTGCTCTAGTATCTTTCACTCAGTCTATCTCTAATGCCAAAGACAACAACAAATTAGCCTCCTGTCTTTTCCTTGACCTCTCAAAGGCCTTTGATACTGTCTCCCACAACCTTTTTCTATCTAATCTTTCCAACCCTAATCTATCTACCTCTACTCTATGCTGGTTAACAAACTACCTCTCAAACAGATTTCAGTATGTTAAATGACTCTCTGCATTCTCCCCATTCCTTCCCATTCACACTCTTGGACCCCTACTGTTCAACATTTTCACAAACGACTTACGCACACCCTGTCCACACTCTTTCTTAATTCAGTACACTGATGACTCTACTATTATTTCCTATTCCAACAATCTCTCTAACTGCCTCACTATCACTCAGTACTCTCTTCACTCTGTAGAAAAATGGCTAACTTCCAACCAGCTCCTTCTTAACCCTAAAAAATAAACAAACTTCTTCTCTTCCTCTGAAACTCTCTACAACACCTAAACAATACCTTCACCATCTCTTCCCTCAACAACACAACTATTAAGGTAGAAAACCTCACTAAATTATTAGGAGTAGCAATAGATGACCAACTAAAATTCAATCTACATATACAATATTGAATTTAAAAAAAAACATCAAAAACTTGGCCTGCTAAATTCCTTACAAATTAATCTAGACTCACTATTTCCTACCCTCTCTTTTATATGCCATCCCAATTCTCACTAACTTACAAACCAATCTCCTGAATAAGCTGGTACTCACCTATAAAAGAAAATTGCTTGTTTCGCAGCAAATAAACCCTATCGCTCACACCATTGTCTATCACTAAAAAACAGCAGTGGCCTGAACTGCAACAACAACTCCTTCTACCTCAACTACACTTAGCTCACAACATCCTTAACTGACTCAATTCTTGTCCTGCTCTGGCTACTTTTCTCTCCCACTACAATCCTACATGGACTCATGGTAGCTCTGATAAACACTACCTTGAGATTTATAACCCTAAAAAAAACATTGGTAAACTTCTCTATAATCACTCATTTGCCAAAGCCTGGAATAAATTGTTCCTACATGTTCGACTCATTCCTAATACATACTGCTTCAAGGAAACATTAAAAGACACCAGATTAAACTCCTGGTCCTACTCATGTACCAACCCAACCTGATTCATCCTCTCATTGCTGTCTTTCTACTCCATACCTATTTTTCTTTTAGACCTTCCACCTATTTCCTCAAATAGATCTTATAACTCTCTTTTTAAATTCTGATATTCTAATATAATCTATGAAGATATTATTCATTACTTCTCACTATTTGCCATCATGTGATATTTCTGTATTGAATATATCTATAGTACTCTTATGTTTTACCTGTATATTCAGATCGTCTAAAGATTCCCAGCATTTTGCTTCACATGTACAAATTTCTGTGTTGCTTTGTATAGTAGATAGTAATTGTAATGTAACTTATGGTACTCCTCTGTCTACATCATGTATGTGTTGCTTTGTGTATAGATAGTAATTGTAATGTAACTTATGGTACTCCTCTGTCTACATCATGTATGTGTTGCTTTGTGTATAGATAGTAATTGTAATGTAACTTATGGTACTCCTCTGTCTACATCATGTATGTGTTGCTTTGTGTATAGATAGTAATTGTAATGTTACTTATGGTACTCCTCTGTCTATATCATGTATGTGTTGCTTTGTGTATAGATAGTAATTGTAATGTAACTTATGGTACTCCTCTGTCTACATCATGTATGTGTTGCTTTGTGTATAGATAGTAATTGTAATGTAACTTATGGTACTCCTCTGTCTACATCATGTACGTGTTGCTTTGTGTATAGATAGTAATTGTAATGTAACTTATGGTATTCCTCTGTCAACATCATATATGTGTTACTTTGTGTATAGATTGTAATGTAACTTACGATATTCCTTTATCTATATCATGTATGTGTTGCTTTGTGTATAGATAGTGATTGTAATGTAACTTATGTGTTGCTTTGTGTATAGATAGCAATTGTAATGTAACTTATAGTATTCCTCTGTCTACATCATGTATGTGTTGCTTTGTGTATAGATAGTAATTGTAATGTAACTTCCAGTATTCCTCTGACTACATCATGTATGTGTTGCTTTGTGTATAGATAGCAATTGTAATGTAACTTACGGTATTCCTCTGTCTACATCATGTATGTGTTGCTTTGTGTATAGATAGTAATTGTAATGTAACTTATAGTATTCCTCTGTCTACATCGTGTATGTGTTGCTTTGTGTATAGATAGTAATTGTAATGTAACTTATGGTGCTTCTCTATCTACACCATGCATGTTTAATTCTGGAGCTTTTCTCCTCAGGTCTCCGCTGAAAAGGGGCACCTGCCCATTCGGACTAACCCAGTAAATAAATGTCAAAATGAATAAATAAATAAATAAATATGTCAACCGCAGCCCGTTAAGTCTCAAAAGGAATCCGCCACTAATGCTCTTCCAGAAAATTTATTACAATATTTTTACAGAAAAAATGTTTTTTTTTTGTAAAATTTTGTAATAAAATTTCTAGAAGAGCATTAGCAGTGGATTCCTTTCGTAGCCTTAATGGACTGTAGTTTATTAGTATATTCCTGCCTGTGTCGATTTGTTTTTTGATTATACTATGTCATCTTTTTAAATGACTACAGACTTTCTTTTTCTGCCTTTATTTTTTTCATTCCAATTTTCAGTTATGAAAAAATAAATATGAACAGCTACACTTCTTTTCCCTGATGAATACTTAATTCAAAGAGAAATTCCGTGTTCATACCAGAGAGTAAAAGTTCTTCAGCCTTGAGATATCCTGCCTGAAATACTTACTCCAGACACATTCCACCTTTTCACCAAACTCTTCTCTGAAATGTCTGACCTTAAAATAACTGCAGTAACAGGATGTGTAAGAAAAATAATCTTCTGTACTCAAAACACATTGACAAGATCTTCAGGGATTTCATATGTTTTAACTCCAAGAAGCTGCATCTTCCAATGTCCAATAAAATACGAACAGTTTTGTTATCATGTGACTGTGATGTCCTTGGGTCCTAAAGGAGCGTCTTTAGAGACATAAAGTTACTGAGGGGGGGGGGGTGTATTGGTCTGTAAAATAGCTAGTCTTTTTTTTTTCTCTGATGTTCCAATTTCTCAAATACATGTGTACATGTCAGAAACTTTGCCCTCTCCTGTCCTGCCCTAGTCTTCAAGTCCGACAGGGAAAGAATCGGGAATTGAAGGGGCCACTCAGAAATTTGTGTCACCCCATTATTTTGCCTTCAAAACTGGTAAAATGAGAGGCATGCACTGTTTAGGTGAGGATTCTGCCAGTAGGGTTTGTTTTGGGTTTACTTGTGTTTGGCACAGCAGCCTCTGTGCAGCCATTCATATGTTTGTATAGTGACTTTGAGAATACTTCTGCACAGGTAGCTGTGGTCTTGGGGTTAGGGGGAGCCTTGAATTTTGAGAAACTGTCATTAACAGGATGTAGTTTGCTATTGCTCCTTATTCTTACTGGCTTGGCTGAGTTTTCTGGGTTGATTTTTACTTCAGAGTAGACAGCTTTGTGATCTGACCTCACTAGTGAGAACATGACACATGGGGCGGGCTGCACCCTCCCAAGTTGGTGTGTACCAGATCCAGTATGTTTGATCCTCTGGTTGGAACATGCACTGCTCTGGGGTGTTTGTCTTAAAAAAGTCTAGGAAGCATTGTACCTGTGCTTTTGAGGCAGTGTAATTTTCCCAGTCTATAGAGGAGTAGTTAAAGTCATCCAAGAATAAAGTGTTTGGTTGGATGGTGAATGTCCCTAATAGGTTAGGTAAGAGTTGTTAGACTCTTGGGGCATAGATAGTGACCTGTAGCTAGCCATGGCATAGTGAGGGATCTTATCTATGGTGACTTACACAGGGATGAGGTTCTTGGTCTCATCCTGTTTAACCTGCCTGGCGATATGTTTGCTGCTAACGTAGATTGAGGCACCTACACCTTTGGCCTCAGACTGTGCTGCAGTTAGTGTAAATGCTTTTAAGGCTATGCAGCCTTCCACTGCCAGAGTACTTCTTATGGCTTTAAACCAAGTCTCAGTCATGGCACAGATGTCTACATTATGCAGAGTGAGGAGGATTTGAAGGACGTGGAGCTTTTGTTTAGGCTTCTAGTATTGAGCCATAATGCCTTAACATTGTTTGGAGACTTTTATAAAATGTTCATAATTTTATTTTTTTGTCATTGCCAGAAATAGGCTCTAAGGGGATGAATAATGTTTTATCCAATATCCGAAAGCTAGCGGGGGGACACATGCAACCCATCCTTGGCAAAGTAACATAGTCTGTTGACCATGTCCTCCCGTGCTGATTAACACTGGATCACCATTGAGTGACGCCAGAAACTAAGGCAATTATTAAAATCGATCATTTTCTGTTCATACTGTGGCATCATTTTTGTTGAAGGTAGAATGCTGCTCATCGCAAGACTCATACCCATCTGTGACACATATTCTGAGAAATCCATTATGTCTCTTTTCATATAGTCCAGTGAGGTATGTCTCCATTTATTTGCATTCACATGGACTATGACAGAATCATATTGGTACCTGTGGTGCAGTGACTTGAGTGAGTGCATGATATTGTAAAGCCTGGCTCCAGAGAGGCAACACAATGTTATCTTCCCCTTGTCTAACTTGGTGAGTGGGACATCTGTGCATCACACAATGGAGTCCACAATGACAAGAGTATTAGGTAAAGTACATGCTTGCATTATGGGCTTTGCTCATAGGAATATTTGTTCTACGCTTACAGTATGTGAATTGTTTGTTTTTGGTTTTGGTATGTGTTTTAGTGATTGCTGAGGAACAGTGTTTCTTTATTAGATGGCTTTGGAGGTCTTTGAGATTTTGGAAGTTTTTTTTAAGCACCTTGGCATAAGACAATTTGTGTGTGTGTGTTTTGAGCAGTGTGCATGAGGGACGTAGTGTGAGTATTCCTGATAATCTCATTTGTATATGAAATTTTTGCATCCAAGAAAGTTATGTATTTGCATCTCTTGCATACTGTATTATTTTCTTTAATGATTAACTGGTTGTCTGAGAACCTGAAACAATTGCTACATTGGCTTAGGATGTCCAAATCTACAAAGCTGACCACAGAGACATTTGAAAATTGCTTATCCATATTGTTGTATCATGTGATAGGCTGGGCTGTTTAGGATTAAAACTTGGGTTTTAACAGGGGTATCTTGGGGTAATTTCTGGGATTAAGAGCAAGATATTATCTAGTGCTAGGATATGGTGGTGTTATTCAATATGCAAACTAATTTCTGGGGTTACAAGTAAGATGTTATACAATGCTAGGATATGGTAGTGCTTCCAAGGAAATTGTGTATGTACATCTCTTGCATACCATGTAATTGTTTTAATGATTAACTGGTTGTCTGAGAACATAAGACAATTGCTGCATTGACTTAGGATGTTCAAGTTGGCTGTTTAGGATTGGGTTTTAACAGGGATCACCAAGGCACCAAGGGCAGTTTCTAGGTTTAAGGGCAAGATGTTATATAGTGCTAGGATATGGTAGTGTCATTCCATGTGCAAGCTAGCTTGTCTAAGCTTAATTCCATACAATGTCACACTGTTTAACAGGATTTGTTCCTAATCCTAACTTTATAGGAAACATTTACTGTCCAGGCATTTTCTGCTATACAGGGCACTGCTAACCACCACTCAGTGGTGCAAACTTGCCTGATTTAAAAGCAGAGAAAAAAAGGTCTTGAAAGCTGACTCCTATGCCCTCTAGCCAATAAACAGCCACATTTTAAGCTCCTTGGAATGCTTTCCAACTCAGGGAGAACTTCTGCCACAAAATGTATGATCCTGGAATATTTTTAAGGTAAAAGCATAGCAAAAGCAACTCTCAAGTGCAGATTAAAGACTTCATCCATAAATCATCAGGGTCTACTCTTTAGTTTCCCTTCAAGTGTTTGTCAGTGTCCTGTATAGATGCAAACACCTTGAGTTGACATTTTTCCTGTAAAAGCACCATTGACATTTCACCAATACCTAGTTGCACACAGGAGTCTAAACAAAAACTTCACTGCTTAGAGGCTGTCCTCACCCTAGAGAATGTTGACATCTGTGCACTCTGAGACATGGTTTAAAGTCACAGAGAGCACACTGATAGTGCAAGGATATAATGCCTTCTACACATTTAGATCAGATACTACACAGACAGGAACTAAAGGTTGAGGTATCTTGATTTACATCAAAAACAAATATACCTCAAGGCAGGTCAAACAGGGCAATGCACTTCAGCTTCTCCATGTTCAAATCATTATAGGCAAAATCCAGTACCATTTCCTTGCAAGCTATAGGCCTCCTCTATGACCCAGGAAATCATGGCATCTATATAAACTTATTGGAAACACTCACCATCCAACCCAATACCATATTCATGGGCGACTTTAATTACCCCTCTATTAACTGGGAATCTTATACTACACCAAACGTATATGCACAGGGATTCCTGGATTTTATAAACACAAACTCCCTGAACCAGATTATCAATGCACCAACCAGGGATGCAACCATACTGAATCTGGTCCTCACTAATATGGGTGAGTGCTGGATGCCCCTAGTGTAATGTCATTTCTGGTGAGATCAGACCACAAAATGGTCTCCTTTGAAGTAAAAATAAACCTTGGTACCCCAGCTAACCCTGGACTATACAGGAACTACTCTAACACTTAATTCCTACTACTAAGTGATAACCTGGTAAGATTTCAAGGTACCATAAACCCTGACAACACTGCTGCCTAAGTGGAACTGTTCACAGAAACCCTATACAAGCATGTTAATAACTGCATAGACTCAGCTGTACCCACCAGGAAGAAGTACTGAACTAACTCAAAAACAAGCCAGCCTAGTAGAATCACAGCATCACCAGGCTGTACAACAGAATGAAGAAAACTGTGGCAAAAATTAGGAAGAGCAGCACCCAGCAGGATAAAAGCACTCTCATCAAACTAAATAAACAATTTGGAGGAGAAATAAATTCTACCAAAGCCAAATTTGTGGTAAATTTGGCCTCCCAGGTCAAGGATAACCACAAGGCATACTATATTATGTCCATAACCTCAAAGGCAATACACAACTGTGTACAGAGCTCATTGTTAATGGAGCCACCTACACTAAGCCAGAAGATATACCAAACCTACCAGATGGCAAATTCAGCTCCAACGTTACCCCTCTCTCCCCCTTAACCTTCCCTGAAGAAATACCATCAAATATAACTCCACCTGCTATTACTAGGGAATAGGTCCTTAATGCTCTCTCTAATTCCAAGAACACTGCATCAATGGGCCCAGACAAGATCCCAGGATTCCTTCTAAATAGCATGAAACATGACCTATTAGGCCCACTGGAATTGCTATTTAACTGAAGTCATGAAACAGGCTTCATGCCTCATGAATGGAAAACAGCAACAGTCATCCCTCTGCACAAAGGTGGGCCATCTACAGACCCTTCTGCAAGCCAATTTGGAGGCAAGCAGAATTGGAAAGGATAACATACAGAGAAAAGACCATTTTGCCACAAAATGAAGTGTTTTAAAAAAGGTTAAAACAGTGGTGATCATTGATTAAAGCAAATACAAGTGCAGTAAATCAAGAAAATATTTTTATTTTAGCTTGGATCGCTCTGGATGCAGTTGAAACATTTGAAAAGTGTTGCAGAGTTCTTTGAAAGTGAACAAAGAGCCTTGCAAACTTGCCTGATATATAGCAAAGCAAAAAGCTTAAAGGTTGGATGATCCTTTAACTTCTTAATATGTAAAAGTACAGCAAAAGCAGATATCAAGTGCAGATTAAACAACAATCATCAAATAACTAAGTCTCTGGGTAATTTGTCTATCTACAAGGTGATTTGGAGACAAACAGCACTAGAAAAGTTAACAAACTAGAAATGACAGTTTTTGCCTCAAAAATAAATAAATGCTTAAAACTCAAAAACAGTAGTAATCACTGCATAAAGCAAGTACATGTACAATAAATCAAGAAAATATTCTTATCTTATCTTAGCCTGGATGGCTCTGGATGCAGTTGAAAAACCTGAAAGCATTGCAGAGTTCTCTGTAAATGTACCATAATATTTGCAGTGTTAATGTTCACAGAATTTGATAAAGTATATCTTTGTCTCAGACTGGGACTTCGTAAATCATATGAAGTTTTATTATAAAATACCTCTGATGGAAACTGTAAAGGTGCTTATTGTCTGCTCAGGATCATTCAATCACCTACTTTAAGTTTGCTAGGTAGTTCTGAATGATCTTATGCACCAAAGTCAATTCATTAACATGATTAAAACCAACCAAGTTTACTAGTTAGCACTCAAGAAATGACAGGCACATTAGTGGGTGGCTATCTTGTGGATAAAGTCTCGCCCATCTATGTCCAAAAGCAGTGACACTTTCAGCAAATTCAATTTACACTCATGGAAGTCTCTAAAATTACAAGAGAGGATACTGACAGAATAAAATCATGGCAAAATGTAACAAAAAAAGTACTTCCAGGAGGTGGAAAATGACCAAAAGTCTTATTTTGGTCCTTTGTGAGCTCCAAATGTTTTTGGGTTTATGCCTTTACTGTGTCTCTCTGGAAGGGACCAGGAGAAGTGCACAGTATGAGACATCTGGCATTCTCTGGAGGTAACAGGCCTATTAATGGAGTCAGTACAGGTACATTTATTTTCTATATTTTTTTTTAGTTAGCGTTTCACATTTTGATGTAACAACCTAGCACTAGATGGGTCTATTACAAGTGCCCAAGTGCCATGCACTCAAAGATAATTGTATCACAGTCATGTGTCTTCAGTATTTTGTAGCTTCCATAGGCACTCAGACAGAAATAATGAGATTAGACAATGTGTTGCAGCCATGCACATAACAGCCACACCTTTCCTGAACCCATTATTCGTGTCTGAGAAAGGTTAGTGTGGTACCTGTGTGGAAGGAGTGGGAGGAGCAGTTGTGTAGCTTAGGTTTTTAGGCAGTGTTCAGGAGAGGCAGCTAGATTTAGGAATAAGGAGAGAAGTTTTAAGGTTAGTGCATCAGATGGGAATTTAAGGTCAGTGAGTGGTAGTGGAGGTTTAGGGAGCAGATGGAGAGTTTAGGATTAGGAAGTGGTAGGGGAGTCTTAGGTTTAGGTAGAAATGTGGGATGTTAGGATTGGAGGTGTAGTTTTAGGTTTAGGGAGCAATGTGGGAATTTAAGGGGGTGGAGCAGAGTTATAGGGTTAGGGCGTAAATGAGGAATTTAGGTTTAGGGGAGTGGACTTTAGGTTTAGTGTGAGAGAGAGGAGCTTCAGGATTAAACAGTGATCAGAGACTTTAGGTTAAGGGAGTGCATTTTTTATGGTTAGGGTTAGGGAGCGTAGATTTAGGTTAGGGATCAGATGGGAGTTTTTTGTGTTAAAGTAAGGGCTCTTTTATGGCTATACAGTTTACTAAGATTGGGTGGTAGGAGGGCTGCGTAATTAAAGATCGGGCTTCTGGAAGTTCGGGCACTTGCAATTTAGAGCAAATGACAGCAAGCAAATGTGTCACAAGCTACTAGCACATGAACACTTAAAACACTTGCAGTAGGTCTGAACTAAGCATGGTTCTGGAGTGCAAAAATATAAATATTTACATGCATACATAATGTAAATATATACATACATAAACATATATACAGATTCATGGGTGTCATTCACTCTGTGAAATTTTCACTGACAGAGTGAAAGACATGATAAATACATATGTGTTTATGTTGTTGAATGTTGTAAATGTCAGAAGAAAGAGGATCCCTTACATATGGATACATAAGTGTGGGTTTTGGAGTTTATGCCAATATTTTTGTGTATACTGGAAGTTCTAACTTTATAGGGTGTGAGTGTTTGCAGGTTAGAGTTATAACAAGGGCTAGGTATAGTGCATGTGTGTTGCAGTATGTAGTGTGTGCCTGAGTATCTTCTGTAATGGAAGTGTTACAACATGTTTTTTCTAAGGTGAGGTGTAGGGTGGGGTTATGGGCAGGGTTATGGTTAATATTAGCACACATAAGTAAGGTGATTCAGGGGGCAAAAACTTTGCATCCTATCACAATCTTTATTTGCTACATTAATTTTTGAAATGCTGACATCAAACATTTGACTTTCGATGGTTGTACATTTCAAAAACTAAGCCAATACTTATTATATACATATGTGTGTGTGTGTGTGTGTGTGTGTGTGTGTGTGTGTGTGTGTGTGTATTTGTACATATATTATAGAGATATAGATACAGATACGGATATTAAAAGTACACACACACACACACACACACACACACACACACACACACACACACACACACACACATATACACACACATATACACACACACACACACACACACACACACACACACACACACACACACACACACACACACACACACAAACACACAGCTGACTACAGTGAGAATAGAACCCCTACCTAAGTACATAGGCTACAGAACCGAGTACTGTATGCAAGCACAAGTCTGACTTTTGCAAGACTACAGGTAAATTTATAGTAGATGCCATCAGCAGGCCATGAGGGAGACAAGATGTTGCATGGGCTGCATGAAATGGATGTGTAGGCATGTGCAAATATCAAAATACAGTCAATCCATGGGAATGGAGCTGTAACTTTAGGATACAAACTTCTGCTCTTCTGGCTAGACACACACAGACACACACACACGCCATGCACGCAAACACGCATGCGCGCACACATGCACACTCGCACACGCACACACACACACACACACACACACACACACACACACACACACACACACACACACACACACACACACACACACACACACACACACACATACACATACACACACAGTTGACTGCAGTGAACCCTTTAACTCTCTAAGTACACAGACTATAATATACAGTATTTTATACGTGTCAAGGCACAAGTATGACTTTTCCAAGATTGCAGTTGAACTTATAGTAGATTACACCAGCAGGCTATGTGGGAGACAAAATGTTAGGATATCTGCATAGGCTCATAGCATCATATGTTCAGAGGAGGCTACTAGCCTAATGGTCCTACAGTGTTTAGAAGCCTAACTGTGTAAAAACACAAGCACCCTTATTGAGTATATTTGGATGTCTGTTGTTAGCAGAGCTATTTTATGAGCAGTGCCAACTGGTCCTGTCCTTGAGGGACATATGTTCCACCCCATAGCTGAGTTTAAAATCATCTAACCAGTAGTCAAGGTTGCACTTAAACATGGTCATTGAGGAGCACTGCTTCACACATAGTGGGAGCCTATTACAGAGGAGTGTGATTGTTTGGGGGATACATCTGTCTTCCCAATATGTTCTGATTATGTCACAGGCTAGGATGAGAACCCTGGGCCAAGTTATTCTTGTCCCATTTGATTTGCAGATGTCCAGCATTTCCAATAGGGGATGGTCTGAGACTGCTCTGTAGAGCAGGCATAGGTCAACTCTCAACAGCCTGCATGATACTGAGTACAGTGCCAGGACTTTCAGTCCTTCCATATATAACATGTTCGGAGGCCCTGGAGCCTCCCAAGTGCAACTCTTTGTTTTCTTCAATTGCTGTAGGTGTCTAATGAGGTACAGACAGAAGGGACCATTGTACTCAATTAGTGGTCTGATAAGGGTAGAGTACAGCAGAGGTATGACCACCCTGGTCTTTGATTGATGTCCATATGTATGATGTGTGCAATGCAGAATGTGTGTGTCACCACTATGGACACATTGTGATAAAACTGTACATAGGTTCATAGTTCATAGGTTAGTACTAGACTAACTGCCCTTGTGGGCCATTTTAAGCCTAGCCAATTATCCCATGTGAGAATCAAACCCTGCACCTTGTGTTTGTAAGGCAAACACCTTAATCATTATGACAACCTCCCACCTGCTATCAACATGTGTTCCCAAGTCTCACAACATTGTGTTTTAGCTTAGAGGGGTGTTATGTATGTCATAAGTAGTAGGGGTACTTTACTGGCAAAGAGGGCAATGAGGCATTGTATGATTTAAGGTTCAGTCCATGAGTTTGGCACCAATCATTTGTGTGTGACAGCCCTTCAGTAATGTGTTACCATCATTGTAGGACAGTATATTAGTGCATCCAGATACTAGTCATCTATAAATTTAGTAAACCATAGGCCTTTTACCATTGCCTTTGCTTCAGGGAAGTAGTTTGCAAACAGTTGAGGGCAAAGCACAGGTCCTTGCAGTATTCTAATGGTAAGTGGCTAGTGGTGGAGATGCAGTACCCAACTTTAGGAGTGTGTGTTATGTCAGTGAGCCAATTGTCTATCCCTCTGCTACTGTATGGCTTAATTCCCACATGGGAGATCTTCACTATGAGACATGAGTGGAGGATAGTATCAAAGGCATTGGATAACATAACATAGGTGGCATGTCCTGTCATCCCTCATCCAGGTCTTTGGAGTCAGTATCCAAGAAGTCCACAAGATTCAGTACGCAAGCTCTACCCTTGACAAAAACAAAATGGGTTGGGTCAAGTGTGTTGAAGGTCACCTATGGCCCTGTGGATATGGTCCATGCTGATTCCTTCCCTAGCCTTGTAGATAAGGCTTTTTAGGCATAGGAGTCAATAGTTGTAGTTCTGCATGTTACCAGATTGATGTGCATTGCATAGCACACATTTGATATTACAGTTTGTAGTGTGGTCGATATAAGTGTGGAAAAAGTACTGAGACACAAGGGTTGCAGTGCTAGGTGGTGCCAACACATGGAAGTTGCAACAAAAGGAGGTATTGCCAGTACAGGTATTTGGAATTTTATAAATAATTATATGTCATGTGTGACTATCAAACTAATTTGTATAAGATACTTGTGTTACAAATGTATTAGAACTGTATGTCATTTGTATATCAAACTGCTCTGTACAGAAGTTTGTGTTGCAAGGGTATGTATAAGATGCTTGTGCTTAAAATGTACCTACAGTGTGCCCTACTGGAAGAGAATGGAAATGTACATTCACTATTGTAAATGTTTAAATGTATATGTTTTGACAGATGAAACTGGAGAGTTAAATTCAGTCCAACAAACTTTAGAAAAATATCTGAAATTAAATTACTTTATAGGCTAGGCCATAAAGATGCTTCAATGTAGCCAGAAACACAAAGTCTGTACTAGGAAGTTTTCTGTGTTGTCTTTGGAGTGAACTAATTGCTACTCTGAAAGCATGAAGGAATGCAATAGTTTTATGATTTCCAGCATCTGCCAAAGATCTGAGAAAAATTCCTTGCCTTGGTATTTTTACAGGTAGATGCTAAACACTGCCAGCTTCAGCAATGGGGGTTTGCATGAAAACTATTAGTCAGATGACCAAAAATTATGTCAATCTGCAAGCTTATCTCAGCAGTAATATTTGATATATTACTTTGAGAAGTCTCTTAGTGAGACAGAGCATTCTGCATTCTGTCTTGGACCTGACAACAACAAGAAGAATCATTCACCACATCTGCCTTGCTCTAAGTAAGTTGCTAGGGAATAGTAACTCTCTTACATTCACTCAGGAATATAGCAAAGCTTAGTTTATATTTTGTTTTTTTTATTTGTGTGAATCTGTGCTGCAATGTTATTTTGAATATTTCCTGTGGTTTTGAACTCTGATGTCATTGTGAATATATATTTAGTATTGTCTTGTTATTTTATTATTTATTATTAAATATATTTAAATCTTTCATTGTGGCTGATCTGTGTAGAAATATTTAAGTTTTGAGAGTGCTTGATATTTCTTTGGTGACACTGTTTGGGTCACTCCTGATAGTCTTGCTCTTGGTCAAACATCCATTTGTATTAGTATTATTACTCAGTAAAATTGGACACCCCTTTGTTAAGGACCCTAAAGTAGCTGATAGGGAGTGACTGGTGGCAGTGGTAACTACTTTTTAGTCTGGGCAGAAGGTTGCATAGCTAGTAAACCTGTGCCAGCCTTTCCCAGGTGTGGGTGTGTGTAAATTAAACCTCAAGAAGTGTGTGTGTCAGCTACTTGGGCAGGGGTACGAAGCACTGGCTGGACAGAGAGGATTCTGGAGGTCTTGGCTTGGTCACTCAGCTGAGATCTCAACTCTGTAGCTTGGCCAGTGGAGAGTCTACATAGGGATTTGGAGAAAGAGTAAGAAATAAGCCCCAGACTGGCTGTGGTCTCTGTGTGCTCTTAAGGAAATTTGTACTTAATGCAGGGAGCTGCATCTGGAATTACAGTTTGTGCCTGTTATCCTCCCAGTGAATATCCCCCCACAGGTGCCAGTGGTGAGGATTGAGGCTCCTTGATTACTGAGTGTCAGTAGTGGGTCATCACATATTAATTGGTGGCAGTGGTGGGATATCCACATCACATATTAACTGGCTGGCAGCTGTGGGATCACCACATCACATACTGGGATTCCATGGTGTGGATATTGAACTCCTGTAGCCTGTAAACAATGGTCACTAAACAAGGTGTTTGTACTCTCAAGCAGCCATATGGTAGACCTTCAGAGTTTCATATCACAAAAGTTTTATTTATTTTTGTTAGCTTAGTTAGGCAGGGAGAGCAAGCAAGGATGTCAGCAGAGGATTATGGCAAGCTGACAAGGAGCTAGTTGGCTGAGATGTGCCAAGCCAAAGGACTGGTGCATGCCAACCTGACTAAACTGGAAATGATTGCAGCCTTAGTCACAACTGCATCACTGACCAGTAACCAGGAAGACAACAAGACTCGCCTTGGGAATGTACAGCTGTCAGAAAATGGACAGTTCAATTTTTCCTCATATGACTTAAAAATCCATCTGGAGTTAAAGAAACTTGAACTGGAGACCAAACATTTGGAACTAGAATCAGCAGAGAGACTGCAGCATTTGGAGGGTGAAGATAAGATGGAATTAAAATCAGCAGAGAGACTGAGACATCAAAGAAAATGAGAAGCAGAGGCAACATGAAACGGAAATGCTGACTTTTCACTAGGGTCATGGAGGTAACAGGGATGGGAGTAACCAAACCCAGAAGCACTAAAGGTCAGTAAATTTCTTCCACAATTTAAAGATGATGATAATTTTGATAGTTTTATTCATTTTTTGAAAGGGTTTATAAACAGAATAATGTTGACCAAGGGCTCTGGGTACAGTTCCTGACCCCCGTACTTCATGGTAAAGCTGTAACTGCTGTTTCTAAATTGTTTGATATTGATTGCTTAAGTTATTATACAGTTAAAAATTGTCTATTAGAGTAATTTAACAACACCTGAATTTATAGAAAAACGTTTTGTGAGCATAAACACAAGGAAGATGAAAGTGTGTGTGATTATATTGCTGATTTAAGCATTTATTTTCATAGGTGGGTGAGTGGGTGTCAGGTAACCAGTTTTGAGGGGCTGGCAGACATTTTGGTGAGAGAACATGCCCTTAGCATTTTGCCTGAGGACATGAGAATCTGGTTGGCAGATAGAGAATGCAACACCACAGATGAGTTGGGGAAAAGGAAGCCATATACTTAGCAATTAGGGCGTCACTGCACAAGAAAATGATACCCAGTGCTGCACATAGGTCTAAGGTAACCCATGGTAAGCAGCCTAAACCACTCCAACAGAGTTTGCCAGTAGCAAGGGAAGCCACTAGTTCTGGTACATGGCCAGCATCAAGGGTTAAATGTTTTAAATGTAACCAGTGGGGCCATGTAGCATATAGATGTCCATGGAGACAAGGTAGGGAACAAAATGCATGGAAACCAGCAAGTGGGAATAACAGAATGCTAGTGGTAAGTTGTCTGGAGACAACAAGGGTAACAAACTACCACAAGTGGTTATATATTATCTTAGTAGATGGAAAACAGGCCACTGCTAAGACAGACATAGCCTCTGACCTAACCATTGTGAAGCCTGCAATGGTTAAAGAAGAGCATTGCTTCTTTGGGCAATCTACTCCAGTCAGAGCTTTAGGAGGGACCTCATTCCAAATATCTCTAGCTAGGGTTGACCTTGACTTGGAGGGTGGAAAAGGAAGCAAGCAATTGGTAGTATTTGAGGATATCCCTGCAAATGTCCTGATAGGGAATGAGTTTGTTAATGTGATACCCTGTGTGCATAGCAGTCGGGTTTGGAGACAGGCATATGAATCTGGTAGCCTGGGGGACCCAGACAGACTGCATACTTGAATCCAGGACTGGTGAGGTGGCTACTTCAGGGAGTCAGCTACCCTGTAGCAGTGACACTGAATGTGATCCACAGCTGCTGATGGGTACAGATGTTCCCTTGGACAGAGTGACTGCAAGGGCAGAGGTGAGTAGTACCCAGGCTGACAGTGAGGCACTGCTGTCAGAGGATACCAGACTTCCTGTGGAAGGGAACTAGAAAGGGTTACAAAGACAGAGTTGAGACAGGCTCAGCTCTCAGACCCCACATTACAAGGTTTGAGAGAGGTAGCTAGGGAGGCACCTGATTCTCAAGGAAAATGGGAATCTGTATACTGAAACAAAGGATTACTGTATAGAGAATGCCCCTTGAGGGAGGGCTAAAGGGTGAGAGAATACAGCAGTTGGCAGTGCCCAGAGCCTACCATTTGGTACTTCTAGCCATATGTCATTACATTCCCTGTGCAGGTCATATGGTCATAAAGCATACCAAAAGATGTATTATGCAGAACTTTTATTGGCCTGGGAATTCCAGGGATGTAACAGGGTACTGCAGGACCTGTGAGCAATGCCAAAAAGTAGGCAAGGCAGGAGACAAGGTCAAAGCTCCTTTGGTGCCTTTGCCTGTGACTGAGGAGCCATTTTAGAGGGTAGCTATGAGAATTGTGAGGCCTTTGAGTACCCCAAGTACCACAGGGAAGAAGTATATCCTAGTGGTAGTAGATTATGTTACCAGATACCCTGAAGTGGTGGTCCTATTCTCCATTGAGGAAGAAAATATAGCAAATTCTTTGTTAGAGATTTTCAGCAGGGTAGGTTTTACAAAAGAAATACTGACTGACAGAGGTGACAATTTCATGTCAGACCTGCTGGCTTGTCTGTGAAAGCACTGTGTGGGAAGTATCTAAAGACCACCCCCTACCACCCCCTACCACCCCCTGACTAATGGCCTGGTGGAGAGGTTAAACTCTACACTGAAGACCATGCTATGGACATTTGCAGACCAGTCTAAGAGGGAGTGGGAAAATATTTGCCCCATCTGTTGTTTGCTTACAGAGAGGTGGCCCATGAATCCACAGGTTTTTCACCCTTTCAGTTGTTGCATAGGCATAGGGTGAGGGGACCTCTAGATTTGATTCGCGATGAGTGGGAAGGTGAGTGTGAATCCCACAAGGAGTCTGTTGTGGCATATGTCCCACACTTCAAGACAAGGCTTAGGGAACTCATAGGCTTGGCCCAGGAGAACCTGGCAGAAGTCTAATAGCAGAACACGGTCTGGTATGACAAGAATGCTCAAGCCAGAGAGTATGATGTGGGGCAGCAGGTTATGGCTCTCATTCCTGTCAGACACAATAAGCTGTAGGCAGCTTGGGAGGCACCCTTCAAAGTGGTAAGGAAAGTTAGTGATGTTAAATACATGGTAGAACTGCTAGGCAGAAGGCAGTTGCATAAACTGTATCATGTTAACATGATGAAACCTTGCTATGAAAGAGAGGCTCTGGTGTTGAGTATTTGCAGTGGAAATCAGGAGGAGTCTGATGGGGATCTGGTGACTCACCTCCTGAGTGAGGCTCAGACTGACATCTCAGTGGAAGGGGTAGTAATGTCCCAGCAACTTTTTCTTACCTAAGTTTGAGAAACCTGAGCAGTGTTACAGGAGTTTGGGGGCATGTTCACTGGAAAACCAGGGTCTACCCACCTGGTGCAGCACCATGTGGATACAGGACCCCAAAGGCCTATCAAGCTGGCCCCTTATAGGGTGCCTGAGAGAGTCAAACAGACTCTGAGGGAGGAGGTACAAGAAATGTTGGAACTGGGGGTTAATCCAGGAATCCAGCAGTCCCTGGGCCTCCCCAGTGCTGCTGGTACCAAAGAAGGATGGCAGCACCAGGTTCTGTGTGGACTGTAGGAAAGTAAATAGTCACAGAGAGTCAGATGCTTACCCCAAGCCTAGGGCATACGATGCCCTACAGCAGTTGGGTGGGGCTAAATATCTTACCATTACTGATCATACCAAGGGCTACTGGCATGTGCCCTTGACTCCCAATGCCCGAGAGAGATCAGCCTTTGTGTCACCTTTTGGCTTGTATGAGTTCACGAAGATGTCCTTTGGGATGAAAAATGTTCCAGCAACTTTCCAAAGGCTTGTAGATTGTATCCTAGCAGGAGCAGGAGATTTTGTCCTTGCATACCTGGATGATATTGCCATCTATAGCCATTCCTGACAAGAACACCTTCAGCATGTCAGGGAGGTGCTGGGCAGACTACAGAGGGCAGGGTTGACCATTAAACCCAGTAAGTGTCAAGTGGGTATGGCGGAGGTCTCCTACCTGGGACTCAGAGTAGGGAGTGGTAAGATCAGGCCAGAACCTGCCAAAGTCAAAGCCATTCAGGCATGGCCTGCCCCTATTACCAAATAGCAGGTAAGGGCATTCTTAGGAACAACAGGGTACTGCAATAAGTTTGTCCCCAATTAAAGTACCATAGCTACTCCCATCACAGACCTGACAAGGAAAAACAGACCAGATAAGGTAGTGTGGACCCCAGAATATGAGCAGGCTTTCCAGAAGCTTAGAGGAGCTTTGAAAGGACCCCTGTGTTAGCCAATACAGGTTACAGAAAATAATTTGTTGTGCAAGTGGATTCTTCAAGCCATAGGGTGGGGCTGTATGTAGTCAGGTTTCCTCAAAATGAGAAGAACACTAAGTGGTATATCTCAGCCCAGGGAGGAATGCTATATAGCTGTAGAAAAGGAGTGTCTATCCATAGTATGGGTACTGCAGAAACTTCAGCCTTATCTGTATGGAAGGTAATTCACAATAGTTATGAACCACAGTCCCTTAAAATGACTGCGTTGAGCCAGCCAGAAAAATGTCAAGCCACTAAGGTGGAGCCTAGGGTTGCAGGCATGTGATGTGACAGTGAAGCACCACAGTAGGGTTAGCAATGCCAATGCAGATGGGCTGTCAAGACAGGGTATGGGGTAATGTATTCCCAGATAGGCTCATCCCTCTCAAGCAATGTTTCTCAAGGATCACTTGAAAAACTAGCCTGAGTCTTCAAAGGGGAGGACAAGTGTGACAAAATGAGGTACTGCCAGCACAGCTAGTGAAAATTTTATAAATAAATATATGTCATTTGTGAATATCAACCTAATTTATATAAGATGCTTGTGTTAAAAATGTATTAGAACTGTATGTCACATGTATATCAAACTGCTCTGTACAGATGTTTGTGTTGAAAAGGTATTTGTAAAGTGCTTGTGCATCAAATGCATCCATGGTGTGTCCTACTGGAAGATAAAAGAATTGTGCATGCAGTATTTTAACTGCTTAAACATATATCTTTTGACAGAGGAATCTGGAGGGTAAACCTCAGTCCAGCAAACTTTAGAAAAATATCTGAAATTAAACTACTTTATAGGCTAGGCCATAAAGATGCTTCAGTCCAGCCAGAGACACAAAGACTGTACTAGGAAGCTTTCTATATTGTCTTTGGAGAGAACTAATTGCTACTCTGAAAGCATGAAGGAATGTAATTGTTTTATGATTTTCAGCATCTGCCAAAGATCTGAGCAAAAGCCCTTGTCTGGGTATTTTTACAGGTAGATGCTAAATACTGCCAGCTTTAGCAATGGGGGTTTGCATGAGAACTAGAAGTCAGATGACCAGAAATTATATCATTCTCCAAGCTATCTCAGCAGTAATATTTTAGATATTACTTTGAGAAGTCTCTTAGTGAGACAGAGTATACTGCATTCTGTTTTGGACCTGACAACAGCAAGAAAAAACATTCACCACATCTGCCTTGCTCTACGTAGGTTGCTAGGGTATAATAACTCTCTTAGATTCACTCAGAAATATAGCAAAGTTTAGTTTAGTTTAGTTTTTGTTTTTCTTTATTTGTGTGAATCTGTACTGCTATGTTATTTTAAATATTTCCTGTGGTTTTGAACTCTGATGTCAATGTGAATATATATTTAGTATTGTCTTGTTCTTTTATTATTTATTATTAAATATATTTAAACCTTTCATTGTGGCTGATCTGTGTAGAGATATTTAAGTTTTGAGAATACTTGCATATTTCTTTGGTGACACTGTTTGGGCCATTCCTGATAGCCTTGCTCTTGGTCAAACATCCATTTGTATTAATATTAATATTATACAGTAAAATTGGACACCCTTTGTTAAGGGACCTAAAGTAGCTGATAAGGAGTGACTGGTGGCAGTGCTAACTACCTTATAGTCTGGGCAGAAGGGGCATAGCTAGTAAACCTGTGCCAGCCTTTTCCAGGTGTGGGTGTGCCTAAATAAAACCTCAGAGAGAGTGTTTGTGTATGTGTGTGTGTGTGTGTGTGTGTGTGTGTATGTGTGTGTGTGTGTGTGTGTGTGTGTGTGTGTGTGTGTGTGTGTGTGTGTGTGTGTGTGTGTGTGTGTTAGCTACTTGGGCAGGGACATGAAGCACTGGTTGGACAGAGAGGGTTCTGGAGATCTTGGCGTGCTCACTCAGCTGAGATCTCAACTGTATTGCTATGCCAGCTGGAAGTCTTATTGGAAACCTGGAGAATGAGTGAGAAACCAGTCCCAGACTGGCTGTGGTCTCTGTGTGTTCTTAAGAGAAACTGAAGTTGATGCAGAGAGCTGCATCTGGAAATACCATGTGCACCTGTTATCCTCCCATGAATGTCCCCCCACAGGTGTCAGTGGTGATGATTGAGGCTCCTTGATTACTGGTTGGCAGTGGTGGGTCATCACAAATGTATTGTAAATATGTGACATATTGTTAGGGCCCTCAGTTTGTAATGTTTTCACATGTAATTTCATGTCAGACACAGGAAATGGAAAATAAACAGCAGTAATAGAGCATAATATGTAATAGGGCAGCAAGCAGTGGGTTTGCACAACAGTTAGCAAAGTGTATATGCATGTGAGATAAACATGTTTGTGAGCAGCTAAGCAGTGTGCAAAGGCAAGCCATATTACTAAAATCTGACAGTATTGAGTCTATGAAATACACCTGCTGCTTAAATGAGTCTGTGGCACCACATGTTAATGCAGTGATACATTCCTTTTTGGGACCAGATGGCACTGGGTTTGAACATAGGTGTATCTAATACTTTTAAATACTTTGCATTACAGAGTGATAATGCTATGACAAGAACTGTTTATATGAGATGGTTGCTGTGTATTGGTATACACCTGCTGCTTAACTGACTCTGTGGCAGCAGGTGTTAATGCTTTGATACATTTATTTTTGGGCCAGATGGTACTATGTTTCAATACAGGTGTATCTAATACTTTTAAATACTTTGTATTACTGAATGATAATGGTATGACATGAATTGTTTATATGAGATGTATTGCTGTGTGTTGGCATAATGCAGTGGTGTTAAATGGCATTGCAGAGGGTAACCTCACATGTTTGTCGCCAGTCACCATTGGTGCATGTTAATGCTCACTGTGCACCTCTGGGCAAACATGGAGCCCAAAAAGTGAAGGAATCCATTGCTGTTATAGCAACTTATGTGTAGTCTGTGTGATTCTAGTTTTTGACCAGATAAAGGTGTGAAAATGGGATAGATAGGAAAGTGGTGAAATGGGAAGAAAACAGGAGGAATAACAAAGAGAAAGCAGGCTAGGCATGTGCAGGAGGGAGGCAGGAAAGGACCATAGCTATATCTTTAACAGTGTAAAGTACCAAAATATGTGTAAAATATTAACTGAATTTAGACTGTCACTTCCAGAGAGAGTTATTACCACAACACAATCATGTTGTATAGCCAAATGGACTGAATCAAGTGTGTCAAGAAGGCATGTGTGTGAAATGGAGAGCTATGTATGGGATGATTTTTTCTGTGGGACAGGTGACAGTTTATTTTTTTTTCAGAGAGAGAGAGAGAGAGTAATGTTGGGGAAGGGACGTAGGAATGTCTGGGTCAGGTACATTGGGTAGAGGAGGAAGCAATTGTAGAGAGACAAGACAAATAAGACAAGACAAGAGACATGGATGGTGATGGACACAAAAGGTTGGTGGGCACCATGATTAGGCTAAAAGGGGGGTCATTCTGAACCCACTGTTGTCAAGCTGGGTGACAGTGAGAATCATGCCCTCACCCACTAGACTGCCGTCACTATCACCTCACTCAGTCACTGTCTGGAGTGCCTGAGGTCTCCTTCTCTTCCTTCTAGTACTTTGCAAAAGGAAGGAGACAGAGTATTCTGCATTCCATTCATAGGGCATGGGCCATGGCAGGTTTCATAACTGGGTACACTGTGGCTAGGGCTTGCTATATCTAATACCTTCCTTTTCTGGTAAATCAGTGAAGATTGCGGAAACAAATAATGATAGACTTTTAAGTCACTATCATGATATTCTTCACAAGAATAAATGCTAATATAAAAACTGTTATTGTAACCAATTTCTAAGTAACTATAATTATGTGTTTCAGTGATTATGGTCCCCCCCCCTTAACTTTTGGCTTGGATATTGACTGCATAGCTAAGCGGTTGAGAGCTGTGACTATTCTTTTTTGTGAGCTGTGAGTTATGGACAAAGAAAAGGGATTGATCTTGTTGCAGCAACTTGATCTGCATTGCTTTGGCTACTTTAAGTTAATAAGGTGGGGTGGGGGAGCCATTGTATGAAAGCAAAGAAGATTTAGGATTATCACAGTCAAGTGGTCACTGCTGTGGATCCTTTGGCAGTTTAGGCTAACACAGACTAAAAGCTCCAAGTCGAAATACATTTATGGTAATTCTTTTTTCACATTGTCTGGCAGGAATGCAAATAGATGTGTGGACAATGGTAACTGTGCATACTTCCACAGCATCATACAGTTGTAACACTTTAATTTAACTTTTATGGAAGTCAGCATTGGGGTGATATGCCCTAGAGCTGAAGTGAAGTAGATTACAGTGGCTATTTCTGCCCTATTGTTGCAAATGAAATAGATTATTGTGACTCTTATTTCACCACTTTTGACAGTCTTTCTTGAGAGGTGATTGTTATAAGACACTGACTTTGTGTGTGTGTGTGTGTGTGTGTGTGTGTGTGTGTGTGTGTGTGTGTGTGTGTGTGTGTGTGTGTGTGTGTGTGTGTGATTGTGTGCGTGTGTACATGTGCGTGTGTGCGCGTGCGTGTGCGTATGCGTGTGTGTGTGTGTGTGTGTGTGTGTGTGTGTGTGTGTGTGTGTGTGTGCGTGTGTGTGTATGTGTGTGTGTGAGGAAGGCTGTCCATGAAAGCAAAGGGAAATTACACGAGTTATGCAAAACAGTCATTGATATGGCTACTTTGGGGGAGAGGGAGTGCGAGGATTGGTTACTTGTAGCGAGCAAGAAGATGATCTAAGGACTTACTTAATTCGGCTCCCCTTTCCCACAAATAGTCTGACCCCCCCGAGAATGGTTATATTTGTTAAGAGGGAGATGGGGTGTAGTCTGTCAAAACACCTAGGGCATACTTGACAGAATCCTATGAGTGATAGGGATGCCATTTACCAAGATAAGATATGCAAAAGTGTTATACCAAACTGTTACAAGTAATCAAAGCTGGGAGCTTGTGTACATGTTGAAGAGTGAAAGGCTGGAACAAATTTATCTCATTTTTTTGACTTTCATCACAATTAGCTATCAGAGTTGTACAGAGATGGTAGATGTCTTTAAGGCTAAGGGGACAAGACGGCATGCTGCTTGTGAAAACACATGGTCATTACATGAAAACTCAAATAAAAATATGTTGTGTTAGATCAGTTTATGTGTCGAATAACTGCAAGCTGAAATATAGTACTATGGGTGGTATTTTTTTTTTTTATTTTTCTCTCAGTAAGACATTAGATACATACGGAATTTGAGTGTCATTCTGTGGGCAGTGTGATATAAGTAAGCAATCAGTAGTTACATGATCACTTCTGAATGACTATTGATATGTTTTTTTGGGGGTGGGGGTGGAGGTTAGCATCTGCTAAAGAGCAATATTGCCATTACAGTTCTATGATTCCTTCAAAGTCAGAGGTAGTGCAACTTCTCAGCATGGACACATTATATTGGAACTGTATACATATGTTTTGTACCGGAGTGACTTATTAGAAGCCCATGATTTTTTCTACTGTGAATTGTCTTCTGGGAACTAAAATATGGCATGTTAAACACAAGCTAGTAAATCCAGCATGTCAGAGGGTTTTTTATTCAGACAGCAATATAGTAGTTAGAAGGAAAACTATTTTACCATCTGCAAATATAGTTATGGAGGAAAGTCCAGCTTTGTCTTTCCCTTTATCGATTCAAACAATGAAAACCAGGACTTGGAGCCCCCAGAACAACACAAAGAAACACAAACAATTGAGCGACACAGCAGAAGGGCAAAAGAAACCACACAGGACAACGTTACAGAACTGGTAATTAATTTATCTAGTTACACACTAACAAATGTTGAAAAAAGGGTTTTGAACAAAGGTTTATATTTTGTTCCATCTCAGGGACTGGATATTAGTGCCTTAATTGTGGAGTTGAAACTCTTTACTAGGAGCTTGAATTTGAATCTACAGTTTAATAATGACACACACACCACAGTGTCTGCTAACATGTTTAGGAGACCCTCCATCTTTGTACCAGATTCACATATTTTAGTGGATAGCTTTGAGAGTCTGCATTAATGATTTTTACAATCTGTATTCGAAAGAAGGTTTTAAATCAGTGTTTTACAACTTAAATTCTTTGGAAAGGATAGCTTTAAAAACTCTTCAGGACAATGATAAAATTGTGATCAGGCCCGCTGATAAGGGCGGAGCAATAGTAGTTTTAGATTCAGACTATTATCATGATGCTATGTGCTCAATGTTATCAGAAACAACAACGTATCAGGTTGTGAATGGTATACAGTTGAACAAAATTATTGGTGATGTGCATGCAGAACTTTATCAGTTATTGATTGGCAATCTTATTGATGTTGATCTTTACAAATATTTTCTTGTAGAAAAGCCACTGGTACCGGTGATTAGAGGTTTACCAAAGATACACAAAACTTTGAACAACCCCACCTTTAGACCTATTGTTTCAGGAAGGGGTTGGCTTACTCAGAGCATTTCTATATACATAGAAAAGCAACTTAGACCAGCAGTAGATTCAACGTCTTCTATTTTGAGAGACACTCAACAATTTTTAGAATCTCTATCCAGTAATAAAGAGAGTATTAGTTTCACTGATGCAGATTATATGGTAACCTTGGATGTTCAATCCCTCTTTACCAGCATTCCCAATGATATAGGCATAGACTTTTTGAGGTTGTTTCTCTTAGGTAAGAGTTTTAGCAATAGCAAGATTATGAGGTTAACCTCTTTGATGGAACTGGTGCTAGAGAATAATGTGTTCATTTATGACAGCAAATATTATTTGTAGACCATGGGAGTAGCCATGGGTACGGCTTGTGCCAACTCATATGCTAATTTGATTTTAGCATATTGGGAGTCTACATATATTCTCTCCAATAATATATATTCTAGGAACATCAAATACTACAAACGCTTTGTAGACAACCTGTTCTTTGTTTGGGAGGGTGATCAACAGACTTTGATTGAATTTCTGTCATATATCAACAGTACTACAACCTTTTTGAGACTAACTGGGGAATGGTCAAGGAGCTGTATAAGTTTTTTAGATGTAACTTTGAGAAAGGGAGATGGCATGCTAGAAACTGAGATCTATAGGAAGCCATGCAGAAAGAATGCGTTTTTACATCGAGATAGTATGCATCCACCTCACATACACAAAAATATAGTAAGGAATCAGCCTATGAGATGTTCCCGCCTAATCAGCAACAACAAGGACTTTGAAGTAGCTATAACCAATCTATAGGATGAATTTAAAAAAAGGGGTTACCATGACAGAGATTTATCAAATCTAGCATTTGTTGAACGTGAAGGGAAGGCCAAACCCTACATTCACAAGAGTCATAATATAGGTTTGGTAGTGTTTGATGCTCCCACAAACAAGAAAAGGATGGTTATTACTTACACTGATAGTAACAGGAAGATTACAGATGTTATCAAGAAAAATTGGGGGATTCTACTATTAGATGAAAGGCTGAAAGTCATCTTAGGAACTAACCCCAGCTTCTCTTATAAGAGGAGTAGAAGCTTGAAAGCCATGTTGTGTTATGAGAGAGAGAAGGATAGTAGACCTACATCAGTTAGGAAAGATACTTTCCCATGCCGTAGTTGTAACCACTGTTCTTTTATTTTGAAGGACGTTAGATTTGAACATCCAGACACTATGAAGGTTTATGAGTTCAACCATTATGAAGATTGCAGGACTCGTAACCTAGTATATCTAGCAGTATGCCAGACATGTAGAATGTTCTATGTAGGGAAGACCAATAGAACTCTTAGGGAGAGAATCAGAGAGCATCTATATGCCATTAATAAAGAAAATGAAACTAATGCGTTAGCGAGACATGTTTTATCGAGAGGCACCAGACACAGTTTTGAGTTTTTAGTATTGGAGTTGATACATACCTCCATGAGACTAGGGAACATAGGGAATTTCACTGAAAAGGAGGAGAACAAATGGATTATTAGACTGCAAGCAGATGTTGGGCATGGTCTCAATGAAAGCGTTACTTTAAAACCTTTCCTTAGCGATCATGCTCTTAACACAATTGATCTTTATTTTTAATGTTATTTTTGATTTATATTATTATTTTGATTTATATTATATTTGAGCTTTTTATGTATTTTCAAGTTAAGTATGTTGAACATATTTTGTTGAACAGTTTTTAGGAATAAGGTTTTTGCTTTTAAGATAATGTGTAATTACATACACCCTTCAGGTGTGATATTACTATAATTATGACTAAGCAGCCATTGGTCCATGTGACTATGCTCTTGAGTATTTTATTGAAACTGTTTTTAAGTTTTTATTGAAGTCTGATGAAGCGCCCATTGTAGATGCGAAAGCGCTTACTGTTCTACTGTTCTTAATAAAGGATTTTGTACGTAAGACTGGTTGGCTTCGATTGTCGTGGAGTACCTGTACCTTTATTTTGTTGTCTATTTCTTTGGTTTTACAGGTACCTTACCCTAGGAGGTCTCTATTTTTGTTGGATTCAGACAGCAATATGCTTTGTTTTCAGCTGGATGTTTTTCACAAAAGGCTAGGGACAGATGTACAAGATTGGGAGAAAAGATCTGTCAAAGTGCAACATGCCTTTCATATTTATGTGATTCCTTCACAGTTAAAAGTATTGACTTCTCCCAAAAGTTGGACAGTCCATTGGAACAGTGGGTATTTTGCTGCAAATACCTTATTAGAAGTCTTTCTTTTTTTTATGAACTCATTGTGGAACTGGCATATGGCCTCTTATATACAGCTGGTTAATTTAGGTTTTCAGAGGGCTTTTCTTGTGTCAGTCTTCCACTATGCTTGGTGTCCATCTGGGTGCCACTTGCCTCTGGACAAAACAGCTAGGTGCAGTTGATATATGAAAACAAATGGCTGCTATAACATCACTTTTGATTGATTACTTCTATGTTTTTTGGAATGACAGTATATATCAAAAAGCAATATGATCTTTGTATATTTGTGTGATTCTTTCACTTTTAAAGGTAATAAACCCTCTCAGAAGGGGAGGATATGTTTGATAAATGGCTGTTTATATACAGTTAGCAGAACCATCACTAGCACAGTACACATATTACTGGGTGGTGCAGTGGTGCAGAGGTTAGAGTTGTCATCTCATAGCAAGAGGGTCTCTGGTTTGATTCTCAGCTGGAGTGCTCTCTGTACAGAGTCTGCATGCTCTCTCTGCATTCGCATGGGTTTCCTCTGGTGCTCCAGTTTCCTCTGACATTCCAAAGACGTGTCTGGAGCATTTCTCCCCGTGCCTCCACTGAAAATGGGCCCTGTCCCAGTCAGACTTTCCTGGTAAACAAATGTTAAATAAATAAAAAAACATATTCAACATGCTTTGATAAGCATATACATACTTCAGATTATGTTGCCTGTTTCTCTTATGGCATTAAGTGCCCCTGTTGCCCTCTGTTTCCCCCCCCCCTGCCTTCAGCAGCTTCTGGCACCTCTGATGAGGATCTCTACAACAGTTTCTTTTTGAATCCTACCCCTGGGCTTTCAGTTGACATAGAAAGGAAGCTCAGACATGTCGATATATTGTGCCATCTTAAGTAAGTTCTGAATTGCCCATGTTCTAGTATTAGTTATAAAAAATGTGCACCTTATAGAATATAAAGAAAAATCCTACTGCTAGATGTGACTAAATTCAGATGTGGGATTCTATAGTTGGCTGACAATGCAAATGCCTGCAGTGCAAGTTCCAACATGCAAATGGCTGTTGATTTACAGCAAGCTAACATTCTGGGAGGATTGGAGGGTAGGGACCACATAAATGTATGGCAATGTTTATTGGTAAGTTGTCTCCTTTATAATCTAAGGATGATGCAGATCAAATTAGTTGGACGGAAGAGGACTATTTATTATAGTCCACAACAGCATAACATCTCTGTGGATACTTTAATGCATGTGTGGCCAAAATTTCCTTGTCACCCTTATACTAGTATCATCTACACATAGCTGGTGCTTAAGGGATGGTAAGATTTGAGAACTATCACTGGTTAAAGTGGGCTTGGTTGTCATCAGATTGAGCCAGAAAGATGTGAAACGATTCATTTAAAGAGATGCTAATGAGTGTCATTCCCTGACTTGTGGTATTTTTATACCATTAAGGAATCTGTAGAGTACTTGGGAAGAGACAGGATACAGTTTTGGAGTAGTATTATAGAGTCATGGATACCCCCACTACTCTGCTCCAATAAATTCAGAATCCAGCAAAAGGTGTTCCAATTTACACTGTGCATATTAAAGACCACTGAAATATAAAATGTATCTTATTAGGCAGTTCTATGCTAACCAGCTTCTACAGTTACATTGTCCTGCCATCTGTTAAATGTTATTCACATTTTTGCTCATCAACAAAAAAAAAGCATGTCATTAGTATAAAAAAATACCATCACGTCCATGTTAATGTTTGTAGTACCATGCTCAGCTGTTTGTCATGAAATTATTTGCATCTATTAGCAATGCTTGTGATGAACAGAGCTACATCCCCAACGGAAAGAGGCAATCAGTAAATCACCCCTATAAAAATCAAATTTGTGGGTCACATATGGGTTGAAGGAGTAGACTTATAATGACCTAGTGGTTGTTATTCTACTACACACCTATGAACCAATGTTCTTTTATGTTTTTCTTTCCAGTTTATAAATACCTAAAATGTATCTTGAATGAAGCACCATCATTGTTAAGAACATTTTACAGTGAGTAGGATGGTCATCAGTCCTTCCTGAGGAAGTTGTGAGATGGAAATGAACTGGTAGTGTTTCCAACATTATTATTGTGACTGTATTCATTGTGTTTGCTGTGGAACTTATTAAATACTTCTTAGCGGTGGATATGGCTTTTTGGTGCTTTTTTCTTGTTGAATGGTCATCAGTCAGTCAACAATTTATTTCCATTCAGCCATTTTAGTGTTCTTGGTACATTATAAACAACAAATAACATAACTCCAAAACAACAAAACATGTTCAGCAACAGTTACATAGTTCATGAGCTTGGGAATCAGACTTCATTGATGACATACTTAAAAGGTAAAGTCACAATGTTAAGGAATAGTGAATATATCAGTGGTTGTTATTTCATTATATCAAACATGTATTTACCTTGATATGTGTGTTTGTATTATTTATGATTTATAAATTTATTATCAAAATATTCTAAAATACCCCAAAACATACCTTTACCATTTTTTTATTATTATTATGATTATTTTTTGTTTGTTTGTTTTCACTGGGGTGGTGATCCATTTCAGCGATTGACTGGGCTCAAAGCACACAAATGTTGCAAAAAGTAAGAACTAGTTCAGTTTACAAATATAGGAAGATTAAAAGTACATGGTACATACAGAGGAATAAGCAGATGGCATATATACAATAAATGAATAAATAGCTGTACTGCTTATCATACATATTAGTGCTCAAAACTAAACAGATGTTTATTTTATGTTACAATACCACATGCAACCTGGGTGTTGAACCAGCATTACTGAACACTGGCCTCATGCCTCACAACATTTTGTGTAAGTGGCAATGTTTGTTCAACATGCTTGCCTACAAGTCTTATTGCATACACGTGCTATTTCATTATGTACAAGGTACACAGGACAGTCACTTCAAATTATTTAGTTCAAACTGAAGTTTGATCAGTTTTCAGTTTCAGTTAGCCTTTAAAAACAGTTAAATGAGCTGCTGAAATACACTGTTTAGCTGTGTCAGTGACATATGAATGAAAGAAGGTATAGTGATGTGATAAGCAACTTGGGACCATAACTGCCCTCAGCTGGTCAGGCCAAGCAGTAGATCCACAGTCACTGTTTTAGGTAGGTTAACCTGACTGCATATTGTACTATATGTTAAGTTTAACGTTTTAGTAAACTCACCACTAAACATGTAGCCAGTGCAATGCTCTCAGTGTTGGAATGCCATTTCAGAATTTGCATAACACTATCAACAATGTGGCTGCAGAGTTTTACTCTAGCTCTAACCAGTGGAGCAATTCAATACCTAGCCAAGGTAGAATAAACTACAGTAGCATACATGAAATGAAAGAATGAACTACAGGCAGCTTTCAGGTCCATTCTCAGCAATAGGCGATTAATGCTAACTATATTGCTTAGATTGAAAAAATGTGTAGAACATAGCAGGTCCTTTAATGTCAGACTATAAACTAATATATTACCACAATCAAATACCTGGATCAGTGAATTTAATTCTATTCTGCTCAGTGTAACCACTTGGCATAACGAAGCTGTGCAAGACCCTCATTAAGGGGTCTCCAGCACCATGACTTCTATCTTTGAAAGACTCAGACTACCCCATTCTTCACAATCTATTGATGACTTTTTCCAGATAGCAGTTTATATTCCCTGCAAGGTTTAAGAAAGAAGAGTTATATATATATAAATATATGCATAGTCATTCAGAAGCCCAATGGCTAAGTGCTCGAAGATTTTCATTTGTCCAAAATGTGTAGCTCCTCCATGAGGTCCTTGTGGTTGGGGTTTTCCTAATCCTAAGATCTTCAGAGCTTGTTATATTAAATTTATGGTTGGGGTTGTCCTTGTTCTAAGATGCAGCAATCTCAGAACTTATTATATTAAGATCCCAGCATGATAGGTGTAAGGGCTGTCTCAATCAAAGAAGAAATGTCTGTCTGATAGCTATATTGATAAGACTGACCATTTTGTTGCTATCCTTTCAGATCACCTGCCATAGAAGTAGGTAACTCAATTTCATGTGTGGAGTAGCAGAGTAAAAGACCACGGACCAGATCAAAAAGGACTGGACAGAAAATAATACACTATGCCAATTAGCTATTTCATGCCAAAGTTCAAAATAAAAAGATATGGGGATACAAGCTGGAAGACTACAGTGATTACATTTTGGCTCCTTACCAGATAGGAAGGATGCAGGTGAGTTTTGAGGAAAGGCAGAATGATATACACATGCATGTAAAAGGCTGGCTTTCTGTCTTTCATTCATCATAAATAATCACATATATGGCATGTGATGTGTTTATACACAAGCATGTGAATGTGTGCATCTATTTTTGTCTGTAACGTATATATATATATATATATATATATATATATGTGTGTGTGTGTGTGTGTGTGTGTGTGTGTACATATATACATGTATATATATATATATATATATATATATATATATATATAGAGAGAGAGAGAGAGAGAGAGGCTAGAGGAATGGTGAGGATGCAAGGAGTAGAGGTGGCGAAGGTGGATGAGTTTAAATACTTGGGATCAATAGTTCAAAGTTATGGTGAATGTGGAAAAGAGGTGAAGAAGAGAGTACAGGCAGGATGGAGTGGGTGGAGAAGAGTGTCAGAAGTGATTTGTGACAGACGAGTACCAGTAAGAGTGAAAGAGAAGGTCTACAAGAGGGTAGTGAGACCAGCTATGTTATATGGGTTGGAGACAGTGGCATTGACAAAAAGGCAGGAGTTAGAGCTGGATGGAGCAGAGTTAAAGATGTTAAGATTTGCACTGGGTGAGACGAGGGTGGACAGAATCAGGAATAAGTATATTAGAAGGTCAGCCCTGGTTGGAAGGTTTGGAGACAAAGCCAGAGAGACCAGATTACATTGGTTTGGACATGTGCTAAGGAGAGATGCTGAGTATATTGGGAAAAAGATGCTAAAGATGAAGCTACCAGGTATATATATGTAGTTTAGTTATATTGAACAAAATATGTCATAATCATGCACATGGAAATTTTGCATAATGATAATAGTTAAGAATATAGCAACTGTGTTGCAAGCAAACATTTATTTGACAGGTAAGTTATTGTGAAACCTAGAAGGTGTAAACAAGTTCCCCAGAATCTACACTATGGTGGGAGATGAAAAAAAAGATCTTTACTTACTTACTGTGTATTTAAAATTGATGGCTCACAATGGATGTGTAACCCTGGGGACCAGACTCCTTTGAATAGCTCTGTACATGGACACTTGACAAGAGACTCGTCATATCTAGTGCATGTCTTGCAAGAAATATAGTGTCCAAGTAAATCATAACCCAAATACTAAACATGTATTACAGTAATCAACTAACTACTCAAAGAGCATTGATGATGGGAATTCAAGACTGTTTCTGATTTGCAAGAGTGCTGGGCAGAGTTGTCTGTCTACCTGTCACATTATACTTTTTGTCAAACCTTTGTGACAGATAAGTTCTGAACAAAAAGAAATTCATGTTTTTGTAATTACTGAAGCAATAAAAGGAACCATTTTCGAGGAGGAGGGAAAGTAGCTATAGCCAAGGAACACTGGCTGCACTTCTGATATCTCTTTACCACTTAAGAAGCCATGGACTTTTATTCCCAAATAATGTTGGAAAAGTGAATCTGTTTCAAGTCTGAGCACTGAAGTCCCCCTCCTTCACATTATAAGAATTATGTCTTCTCTGTACCTTTTTTTACTAAATAATGTCTCTAAATGTTTGGAGCAAATTAAACATTATTCATTTTGCTGGTAGACCTGAACATAATGGCTAAGATTCATGGACAAATGCTGTGTACCTGTGCTGGATTAAATTCAAGGCAGTGACTGCATGACATGTCAAAGAGGTAATCATAGATGTAGTAAATAGGGACAATGCATACATACTGATCAATTGATAAGATTAGGAAATACTGCATAAATAATGAGCAAAGGACCTGAAAAGAAAACAGAATCATAGCAGTAGCAATCTGAGTTGTGCTATGCTACTATATAGCAGAAACAGTGGAGTAGAAACATCATGGGAAGGAATCATCACAGGCATATAGTACAAAAATAATCACAGTTTTGCAGTGGACTGTCACAGAGCTGCCTGGAGAGGTACTTAGAGCTTCTTTAGCACTCGTTCAGCTGATGCCCCTCTACAGCTGCAAAATAAAGCCCAAATTGTTAAGCATACAAAGTCTGCGACACTCTACATTACAATGGTTGCACCCTAAAAATGGTTGCTGTATATCTATCTTTCCTGAATCTCTGCCTATCACTGTTGGAGCAGATCAGGGTGGCACTGTCTCAAGTCACCATAACAATCACAGTAAAGCACTCCTCCCCAGTACGGTTGATGCCAATAGCATTACTCAACACTTGGCCCAGTCTATAGTAGGCATTCACCTTCTTTAAAGGGCAGGAGATGATCTCAGCATGTGTTCCTATTCAGAAGGAACAGGAAAATCATGTTCTCCCTGGCACACTATGCAGGAATCCTGCTTTATCTTCTTGATGAGACAGCCATGGCCAATTTGAAGTGCACTGGATCAAAAATATGGTAGAGTTATGCACACTAATCCACACATGTAAATAACATGTTCTGAAATGTAGAGGTGCATAATGGCTCTAGAAATATGTGTATGCTGTATACATGAGCATACAGGTCATATGCTTTCTTGCTATCTGTGATGTACCCAGCTTGTGCCAATACATATACCCAGGGTATTGTACACAGGCAAATTTCCCAGACTGTGGTGCTGTCTGTGTTCATTAGCATAACCAAACTGCCTCCTATTAGCATGATATAATGTGTTATCACTATTTTGTGCAACACAACTGGCAACCATATCACCAAGATATAGAAAAACTTTACTATAACTTGGACACTTGCGGAGCTTTACAAAGTCTAGGAAGCAGTCCTGCCTGGTAAAGTACTTAAAAAAAAAGCTCTAAACTTTGTGGCGTCTGTCAGGGATAGTGAGGGACATGTGCTAATGTATGAATAACTGGGGCCCCATTGCACTGGCTTGGCACAGTACTGTGTATCTGACTGTGGTAGAGGGAGACTTAAGCTATGAACATAGGGAATTGTGGGTTTATATGCCACAAGGGTTTGGAGTTCCATGGGTGGATGAAGAAGCATGGGGTACAGTACCCAAATGTGAGGAGAACAGTTAAAGTGGTGTTCTTACATAAAAGAAAACCATCTACTGACCCTGGGAATTACAGGCATATTAGTCTCACAATTATTATTTGAAATGCTATAGAATGTATTGTGACTGAACTAATAAACAGAACAATAGCATAGGGGACCTTATATCCCTGAATATACATCAGTTTGTCTTTCGAAAAGTCAGACCGTGCCTACTCAGCTTGATTCATTTTTTTTTAATTGTAGTTTAGGCCACTGATAAGGGACAGTCTACTCTGCCTACCTGAACCTTGCCAAGGCCTTTGACACTATCCCCCATACTGGCAGTTTTGACATACTCTCTCAACTCAACATTAACCATGCATAGTTTGCAGGATAGGAAACTGGCTGTCTGACAGAACCATGCCGTTAAGATCAGGGATGTTTGTTTTAGACAGAAAATGATTACCATTGGTGTCCCACAATGCTCCATTAACCACCTTCACTTAGGTATATAATTCTCTGACATGAAAGCTGATATCAAGCAGCTACAACTCATCACATTTGCTGATGGTTGCATATGGGATGTGGGTTGTCAAATTCCATTCTGATATTCCTATTCTCCAGCAAGGGCTGGACCAAACAAATGCTTGGTGTGTTAATCATGGGTTTTCCCTCAAAGGCAAGAAATGCAACATAATTTCCTTAAATAAAACTAGCATTACTACTGCTGACCATATAAAAAATAATTTAAATCTGACAGTCATCAGGGACTTGAGTAACTGTACTGTCAACAGACTCTACTTTAATCACCATGTCCTTTCGTGGTTAAAAAATCCTTCTACCTTGCTCATCCTATCCTTCCTCTCTCATTAAAGTCCAAAGAAGTTATAGTCCAACTTTCCTCCCTTATTACACTCATAATTGAATGCAATGCCCCTTTTGTGTGTACATCATTAATCACATAAACCAACAAAAGAGACCTCAGCACTTCCTAACCAGAAAGATCTCAGGTCCTTAGCTAATCCGATAAATTAAAACTTCCATCCCTCTACTCTCTGTTGTACAAGCTTTTGAAGGGTGATACCCACTTTGACTTCTGTGTTATGAATGACCAAGCAAATTTTAAACTCTTTCACCTAAACAGAAGCAGTGATAAAGCAAGCACCCATTTTAGAGACCCAAACCTATGCCACCATACCAGCAACACTAAATGTCACAACAGCTACCTAACCCAGCCTATTTCTGGTTTCTGGAATAAGTTGTCCTTATATATCTAGCAGGGTTCTTCCCTAACAGCCTTTAAAACTAGTCTAGATGACTGGACATCTTATTGCAAATCTTCATCAAGGTTATGTGAGAGACCTTACTTAATGGGAGGTACGGGTTTTGGTATGACAACCTGAGTGGGACAACACATTGAAAAGTACAATAGGCAGGTGAATGAAGTGCTACTGCAGGCTATTCACATATATGGCATGCATCTCCTGGGCAAAGGTGCTGCAATCAAGTATTATCTAGGGACAGATTTCCCATGAACTGTTGCAGGATATGAATGATATGAGTGGCTTTAATAGGTCTCTACAACAGTTGCAGCGAAAGGTTAGTAATAAGATATGCCAACAAAGGAAAAGGCATGGAGTATTGTAACACATAGCTCAATCACAGGGATGGGACCACCACAGAAGCCTTTCACTGAGATGGAGGAGATTTTAGTGTCACTCACCAGCCAAGGAGAGCAGTCCCTCAATGTTGGGGTTAAGTCAGATGTGGGAACTGGGCTGGCACCAAGGACTCAAGCAATGGTAGGAGAAGCAACAGGTTAATAATGTTCATTACAGTTAAATATGGCACACAACCATGGCATGATCAAAGTGAGGAACTGACCAAGATCCACCTGTCTATCCTTCCAGGTACCTCTGGTCTGCAAATGCATCATGCTGCATGACAAGCTTTGTCTGTCAACCTATTCAATAGAAGTCCATCACAATAGAGCAACACAGGGTTAACATCAGAAAGGCACATGTGGCTGACAATGATGGGAATAGTCCAATGAGACAGTGACATTGCCTACAACATCACAGAAGGGACCTCAACCAATTCCATCATTACAGAGACACCTGTCAAGGGTAAACTTATGGTCTCACAAGTGCATCACAACCATCCTGTACCTAAGGGTCCCACACAAGCTCCACCTGTGTCCGCAGTCTACACAGCAACTGATGTATGTGTCACCAATGTAGTTTACATGCACCCGTATAGCAGAGAGGCACAGGGGTGCACTATCAGTATGATTTCAGGACTGTTCTTGATATGGCTATACCATTTGGAATGAACCAGTAACACTAGCAACAATCATATCACGTCATGGCAGCCCAGCCCTACTACTGGAAGATGTGATACCTGGCTTTCCACAACCTCCTAGAGTATGTGGCTACAGTGTTCACCTCTGGTAACCGTATCTCACATTATAGTGGTGCAGTCACCTGTTATTGTGTCCTTCCCTATCTGTGCAATTGTTGAAGACAGTATCCTGCCTGTCTCATAACCTGTGAGAGTATGGGGATGCCTATTACACAGTATGGCCAGCCCTTTCATTGCATTTGTATCTCACAAATGCAATGAAAGGACTGGCCATACTGTGTAAGAGTATGGACTGGCCATACCGTGTAACAGTATGGCCGGTCCTTTCATTGCATTTGTGTGATACAATCTGCATAATTTTTCTTGTGTCATGGCCCATAGATGTGGACCAGATGCCACCTCTTCACCAGTGCTGAAATTACTGAGTTCAACCCTGCTTTTTCCATGGGTCTGCTGTTACATGTTCCTCCCCTGATGCTCTGCCCTTCTGCTGCTACTACAACCTGTATGGCAAGTCCTGTCCTGCTGTTCACCTGCTGCTCCATTTGAATGTGCAATAGTTTGCTGTGGAGCATTGCACAGACAACAGATATCTTGCTGCATATGTCCATACTATATTGAAGTGCCCCTCCTGAGGTGTCTAGCATCAGAATTACCCAGTATTAATCTCAATACCTACTCCATTTTGTTTTTCATATCCACATAAGCTATGTTATAGATCAAGTCCTGCAAGATCTGAAGTTTGTATATCAGGCCTCTAGGATTAATCTGGCATTGCCTACAACACAGAACAAAGAGCATGTACAATACCTATGTTTGTAGACCTATGTATGGCATGTGTGTGCTCCTACCAAACTGGTGACCTGGTGAGAAAACCTCAAACAGGAACCATTGGTAAAGTTTGGACATATGCCAAATATGTGAACCACATGAATTGCCAAGGTGGCACACATACATACGTACATATTATAAAAAATGCCCTGGGCATTACAGACCACTTGGCAGTCTTTGGTTTAGAAGACCATCACATTACTGTATTGATGACTCTCTGGAGCTGGTAGCACCTTGATAACAACATGGATAAAATATATGACTCCCTGGACCTTAGGGGAATGAGTAATGTCATAAAATCTCCACATGATGTTGGTCCTGTCCCCTGCTGTCCTTGGGAATTAAATAAGCTCCTCCACATGGTGTAGCATAATGTTTAGGAACATTATATTATTCACAGGGCTGACACCTGCAGTATCCCTAACATGTCCCATTTCTGTATAGATTAATGGAAGATCCTTGTAGCTAAGATACTTAATGATGCACATACCATCCACCCAGCCCCCTCTTGTAAGTGAAACAATTTGACTAGGTCCTTTACAGTATCCTTATTCCCTCGTAAATGGTTCACAATTTCTTGGTGTACCAGGATCTGTTTGTTCTTCTCCTGTACAGATGACAGTTACGAGCAACATTGCGAGCACTGGTTCTGACAGTGGCTTCCAGCAGATACTACTGTGTTACTGCTGCTACTCTGTTGCTAGCATGGTTCCCACCATGTGCACCATCAGTCTTGGCATTCAGAATGGGTAATTGCTGCATACCTCCGCCATTGTATATATTTCCAAATGGCGCTGCCATTTTGGGATCATTCCTTTGCATAATCCATGTAGCTCATTTGCATAGGGTTCCACATTTGCATTCAGTTATTCACGCATCATTACGCACTGTGGGTGGCTGCACTATCTCACCTTAAATTCGCCCTTACTCCCTGCATAGTGGTTACTCGTATTATATGTTGTTGAACAGTGTATTATCCATGAATCCCAACTACTATGTGTTGTACTTGTACTATCTTGCTAGTTGTCATTATTTTAAAGGTATTTTAATATTTTAATGTGCATATTTTATCTTTTAGAGTTTGTGCTCATATAAAAAGAAATGAAAGGGCATATGTATATGAAACACCACTCATTTTGAAACTAACATGGGCCTGCAGTAAGGCATTTTTCTTAGTTTATTGTTAGCTTATTCAAGACCTGAGAAAAGACCTTCCACAATTCATCTTCTTGTAGATATAGACACTGAGATAGCAAAGTATTCGTATTTTGGTAGTTGCATCTCCTGAGCCGCAAACAAAGGTTGTGAAGTTTAGTATCTGATTTAGAGTTCTAGTGCCTTCCTTGTGAAACTGTGTTGGTATCATCACTATAGTAATCAGGTATCATTTTTTTAAAGGATGATGATGGGGATATCATCACTACAGTAATCAGGTATCATTTATCTTAAAGAATGATGATGGGGGTATCATCACTATAGTAATCAGTTATCATTTCTCTTAAAGGATGATGATGGGGGTATCACTATAGTAATCAGGTATCATATCTCTTAAAGTATGATGGGGGTATCATCACTATAGTAATCAGGTATCATTTCTCTTAAAGGATGATGATGGGGGTATCATCACTTTACTAATCAGGTATCATTTCTCTTAAAGGATGATGACAGGGATATCATCACTATAGTAATCAGGTATCATTTCTCTGAAAGGATGATCATGGGGGGGTATCATCACTATAGTAATCCAGTATCATTTCTCTTAAAGGATGATGATGGGGGTATCATCACTATAGTAATCAGGTATCATTTCTCTTAAAAGATGATAATGAGGGGTATCATCACTATAGTAATCAGGTATCATTTCTTTTAAAGAATGATGATGGGGGTATCATTACTATAGTAATCAGGTATCATTTCTCTTAAAGTATGATGATGGAGGGGTATCATCACTGTAGTAATCAGGTATAATTTCACTTAAAGGATGATGATGGGGGGTATCATCACTATAGTAATTAGGTATCATTTCTCTTAAAGGATAATGGTGGGGGGTATCATCACTATAGTAACCAGGTATCATTTCTCTTAAAGGATGATGATGAGAGGGAATCATCACTATAGTAATCAGGTATCATTTCTCTTAAAGGATGATGGGGGGGTATCATCACTATAGTAATCCAGTATCATTTCTCTTAAAGGATGATGATGGGGGGTATCATCACTATAGTAATCAGGTATCATTTCTCTTAAAGGACAATGATAGAGGTATCATCAGTATAGTAATCAGGTATCATTTCTCTTAAAGAATGAATGGGGGTATCATCACTATAGTAATCAGGTATCATTTCTCTTAAAAGATGATGATGGGGGTATCTTCACTATAGTAATCAGGTATCATTTCTCTTAAAGGATGATGATGAGAGGGTATCATCAATATAGTAATCAAGTGTAATTTCTTTTATAGGATGATGATGGGGGTATCATCACTGTAATAATCAGGTATCATTTCTCTTAAAAGATGATATTGAGGGGTACCATCACTATAGTAATCAGGTATTTCTCTTAAAGGATGATGATGGGGGTTATTACCACTATAGTAATCAGGCATCATTTCTCTTAAAGCATGATGGAGGGGTATCATCACTATAGTAATCGGGTATCATTTCTCTTAAAGGATGATGATGGGGGGTATCATCACAATAGTAATCAGGTATCATTTCTCTTAAAGGATGATGATGTGGGGTATCATCACGATAGTAATCAGATATAATTTCTCTTAAAGGATGATGATGGGGGTATCATCACTATAGTAATCAGGTGTCATTTCTCTTAAAGGATGATGATGGGGGGTAACATCACTATATTAATCAGATATAATTTCTCTTAAAGGATGATGATGGGGGTATCATCACTATAATAATCAGCTATTATTTCTCTTAACGGATGATGATGGGGGTCTATACTATAACATCAATGTCTTACAACCTCAAATGTTATAATATCGAACGCTATGCACTGAACGCTGACAATAGCGAAGAAGCAGAATATCAAATACTTTCCTAGGGAAAGTATTTGGTGGGCCATTTCTGCAGCTTTGCTATTTCTTCGACTGTGGAGCGAAGGTTATGGTCTGGGTTAAGCTAAGTGTGCGAACGAAGGTGAGTATGCGATAGGGACTTTAGGGTTAGGGAGCAGGTAAGGTGAGTGTGCGATATTTAGGGACCTTCGGGTTAGGGTTGGGTTAAGGTAAGTGGATAGCTAGTGGTGTATGTATGGTTTAGTGTAGGGTTTTGTGAAGTGTATGTGTGTGGATTATTTATTTTGGTGTGCTTGTGTTGTGTGTAAGTTTGTAGGAACAGCAATTTTTTTCCTTCGGAAAAATATTGCTATTCTAACTGTTCGTTTTTTTGGTGTTTTGATCGAACAGGATCAATATTATAACATTCAAAGTTGTAAGACTTTGATGTTATAATATAGACCCGATGATGGGGGTTATCATCACTATAGTAATCAGGTATAATTTCCCTTAAACTATGATGATGGGGTGGCATCATCACTATAGTAATTAGGTATCATTTATCTTAAAGCATAATGTGGGGGGGGGGAATCACTATAGTAATAAGGTAGCATTTCTCTTAAAGGATGATGATGGGGGTATCATCACTATAGTAATCAGGTATCATTTCTCTTAAAGGATGATGATGGGGGATATCATCACTACAGTAATCAGGTATAATTTCACTTAAAGGAAGATGCTGCAGGGGTATCATCACTATAGTAATCATGTATCATTTCTCTTAAAGGATGATGATGTGGGGTGTCATCACTGTAGTAATCAAGTATCATTTCTCTTAAAGGATGATGATGGGGGATATCATCACTATAGTAATCAGGTATCATTTATCTTAAAGGATGTTGCTGGGAGGCTATCATCAATATAATAAGGTATCATTTCTCTTAAAGGATGATGATGGGGGTATTATCACTATAGTAATCAGGTATCATTTCTCTTAAAGCAGGATGGAGGGGTATCATCATTATAGTAATCAGTTATCATCTCTCTTAAAGGATGATGATGGGGGGTATCATCACTATAATAATAAGGTATCATTTCTCTTAAAGGATGATGATGGGGGTATCATTAATATAGTAATCGGGTATAATTTCTCTTATGGGATGATGTTGGGGGTATCATCACTGTAGTAAACAGGTATAATTTCTCTTAAAAGATGATAATGGGGGGTATCATTACTACAGTAATCAGGTACTTCTCTAAAAGGATGATGATGGAGGTTATCATCACTATAGTAATCAGGTATCATTTCTCTTAATGCATGATGGAGGGGTATCATCACTATAGTTAGCAGGTATCATTTCTCTTAAAGGATGATGATGGGGGGTATCATCACTATAGTAATCAGGTGTCATTTCTCTTAAAGGATGATGATGGGGGGTATCATCACTATAATAATCAGGTGTCATTTCTCTTAAAGGATGATGATGCGGGGTATCATCACTATAGTAATCAGATATAATTTCTCTTGAGGGATGATGATGGGGTATCATCACTATAGTAATAAGGTATTATTTCTCGTAAAGGATGATGATGAGGGTCTATACTATAACATTGAAGTCTTACAACTTCGAATGTTATAATATCGAACGCTATGCACCGAATGCTGAAAATAGCGAAGTAGCAGAATATCGAATACTTTCTTAGGGAAAGTATTCGGTGGGCCATTTTTGCAGCTTTGCTATTTCTTCAACTGTGGAGCAAAGGTTATGGTCTGGGTAAAGCTAAGTGTGCGAACGAAGGTGAGTGTGCGATAGGGACTTCAGGGTTAGGGAGCAGGTAAGGTGAGTGTGCGATATTTAGGGACCTTCGAGTTAGGGTTGGGTAAAGGTAAGTGGATATCTAGTGGTATATGTTTAGTTTAGTGTAGGGTTTTGTGAAGTGTATGTGTGTGGATTATTTGTTTTGGTGTGCTTGTGTTGTTTGCATGCTTGTAGGAACAGCAATTTTTTTCCCTGGGAAAAATGGGTATCATTTCTCTTAAAGGATCATGATGGGGAGGTATCATCACTATAATAATCAGATATCATATCTCTTAAAGCATGATGAGGGGTATCATCACTATAGTAGCAAGGTTTCATTTCTCTTAAAGGATGATGATGGGGGTATCGTCACTATAGTAATCAGGTATCATTTATATTAAAGGATGGTGATGGGGGTATCATTACTATAGTAATCAGGTATCATTTCTCTTAAAGTATGATGATGGAGGGGTATCATCACTATAGTAATCAGGTATAATTTCTTTTAAAGGATGATGCTGGAGGGGTATCATCAGTATAGTAATCAGGTATCATTTCTCTTAAAGGATGATGATGGGGGTATCATCACTACAGTAATCAGGTATCATTTCTCTTAAAGGATGATGATGGGGGGATATCATCACTACAGTAATCAGATATCGTTTCTCTTAAAGGATGATGATGGCGGTATCATCACTATAGTAAACAGGTATCATTTCTCTTAAAGCATGATGGAGGGGTATCATCAGTATAGTGATCAGGTATCATTTCTCTTAATGGATGATGATGGGGGTATCATCTCTATAGCAATCAGGTATCATTTCTTATAAAGGATGATGAAGGGGGTATCATCACTATAGTAATCAGGTATCATTTCTATTAAAGGATGATGATGGGGGGTATCATCACTATAGTAATCAGGTATAATTTTTCTTAAAGGATGAGGGGGTATCATCACTGTTGTAATCAGGTATCATTTCTCTTAAAGGATGAGTGGGTATCATCACTGAAGTAATCAGGTATCATTTCTTTTAAAGGATGATGACGGGGAGTATCACCTCTCTAGTAATCAGGTATCATTTCTGTTAAAGGATGATGATGGGGGTATCATCACTATAGTAATCAGGTATAATTTCTCTTAGGGATGATGATGTGGGGAATCATCACTGTAGTAATCAGGTATCATTTCTCTTAAAGGGTGATGATGGGGGTATCATCACTATAATAATAAGATATCGTTTCTCTTAAAGGATGATGATGGGGAGGTATCATCACTATAATAATCAGGTATCATTTCTCTTAAAGCAGGATGGAGGGGTATCATCACTATAATAATCAGGCATCATTTCTCTTAAAGGATGATGATGGGGGTATTATCACTATAATAATAAGGTATTAGTTTTCTTAAAGGATGATAATGGGGTGTATCATCACTATAGTAAACAGGTATTATTTCTCTTAAAGCAGGATGGATTGGTATCATCACTACAGTGATCAGGTATCATTTCTCTTAAAGGATGATGATATTGGTATCATCTCTATGGTAATCAGGTATCATTTCTCTTAAAGGATGATGTTGGGGTATCATCAATATAGTAATCAGGTATCATTTCTCTTAAAGGATGATGATGGGGGGGTATCATCACTATAGTAATCAGGTATCATTTCTCTTAAAGGATGAGGGGGTGTCATCACTATAGTAATCAGGTATCATTTCTCTTAAAGGATGATGATGGGGGTATCATCACTATAGTAATCAGGTATCATTTCTCTTAAAGGATGATGATGGGGGGTATCATCACTATAGTAATCAGGTATCAATTATCTTAAAGAATGATGATGGGGGTATCATCATTATAGTAATCAGGTATCATTTCTCTTTAAGGATGATGATGGGTGTATCATCACTGTAGTAATCAGGTATTATTTCTCTTAAAGGAGGATGATGGGGGTCTATACTATAACACTGATGTCTTACAACTTTGAATGTTATAATATTGAATGTTATGCACCGAACGCTGAAAATAGCGAAGCTGCAGAATATGGAATACTTTCCTAGGGAAAGTATTTGGTGGGCCGCTTCTGCAGCTTTGCTATTTCTTTGACTGTGGAGCCAAGGTTCTGCTCTGGGTTAAGCTAAGTGTGCGAACGAAGGTGAGTGTGCGATAGGGACCATAGGGTTAGGGAACAGGTAAGATGAGTGTGTGATAGGGACTTTAGGGTTAGGGAGCAGGTAAGGTGAGTGTGTGATAGTGACTTTAGGGTTAGGGAGCGGGTAAGGTGAGTGTGTGATATTTAGGGACCTTGGGGTTAGGGTTGGGTTAAGGTAAGTGGATAGCTTCTGGTGTATGTATGGTTTAGTGTAGGGTTTTGTAACGTGTATGTGTGTGGATTATTTATTATGGTGTGCTTGTGTTGTGTGTATGTTTGTCGGAACAGCAAATGTTTTCCCTGGGAAAAAAATTTGCTATTCTGACTGTTTGGTTTTCTGGTGTTTCGATCGAATAGGTTCAGTATTATAACATTCCAAGTTGTAAGTTGTAAGACTTTGATGTTATAGTATAGACCCGATGATGGGTGATATCATCACTACAGTAATCAGGTATCATTTCTCTTAAAGCATGATGGGGGGTATCATCATTATAGTAATCAGGTATCATTTCTCTTAAAGCATGATGGGGGGTATCATCACTATAGTAATTAGGTATCATTTCTATTAAAGGATGATGATGGAGGTATCATTACTATAGTAATCATATATCATTTCTCTTAAAGGATGATGGGGGTATCATCACTATAGTAATGAGGTATCATTTCTTTTAAAGGATGATGATGGGGGTATCATCACCATAGTAATCAGGTATCATTTATCTTAAAGAATGATGATGGGGGTATCATCACTATAGTAATCAGTTATCATTCCTCTTAAAGGATGATGATGGGGGTATCATCACTATAGTAATCCGGTATGATTTCTCTTAAAGGATGATGATGGGGGTATCATCACTATAGTAATCAGGTATCATTTCTCTTAAAGGATGATGATGGGAGTATCATCACTATAGCAATCAGGTATCAATTCTCTTAAAGGATGATGATGGGGGAATCATCACTATAGTAATCAGGTATAATTTCTCTTAAAGTATGCTGATGGGGGGTATGATCACTATAGTAATCAGATATCATTTATCTTAAAGGATGATGGGGGTATCATCACTAAAGTAATCAGGTATCATTTCTCTTAAAGGATGATGACAGGGTACCATCAGTATAGTAATCAGGAATCATTTATCTTAAAGGATGGGGGGGGGTATCATCACTATAGTAAACGGGTATAATTTCTTTTAAAGGATGATGATGGGGGGATAACATCACTATAGTCATCAGGTATAATTTCTCTTAAAGTATGCTGATGGGGGGTATGATCACTATAGTAATCAGATATCATTTATCTTAAAGGATGATGGGGGTATCATCACTAAAGTAATCAGGTATCATTTTTCTTAAAGGATGATGATGGTGGTATCATCACTATAGTAATCAGGTACCATTTCTCTTAAAGGATGATGATGGGGAGGGTATCATCACTATAGTCATCAGGTATAATTTCTCTTAAAGCATGATGGGGGGCTATCATTACTATAGCAATCAGGTATCATTTCTCTTAATGGATGATGATGGGGGCTATCATCACTATAGTAATCAGGTATCATTTCTCTTAAAATTTGATGATGAGAGGGTATCATCAACATAGTAATCAGGCATCATTTCCCTTAAAGAATGATGGGAGTATCATCACTATAGTAATCGGGTATCATTTCTCTTAAAGGATGATGATGGGGGTATCATCACTATAGTAATCAGCTATCATTTCTCTTAAAGGATGATGATGAGAGGGTATCATCAATATAGTAATCAGGTATCACTTCCCTTAAAGGATGATGGGGGGTATCATCACTATAGTAATCGGGTATCATTTCTCTTAAAGGATGATGATGGGGGGTATCATCACTACAGTAATCAGGTATGATTTCTCTTAAAGGATGATGATGGGAGGGTATCATCAGTATAGTAACCAGCTATCATTTCTCTTAAAGGATGATGATGGGGGTATCATAACTATAGTAATCAGGTATCATTTCTCTTAAAGGATGATGCCGGTGGGTATCATCACTATAGTAATCAGGTATCATTTCTCTTAAAGTATGAGGGGGGGTATCATCACTATTGTAATCAGGTATCATTTCTCTTAAAAGATGAGGGGGTATGATCACTATTGTAATCAGGTATCATTTCTTTTAAAGGATGATGATGGGGAGTATCACCACTATAGTAATCGGGTATCATTTCTCTTAAATGATGATGATGGGGGGTATCATCACTATAGTAATCAGGTATAATTTCTCTTAAAGGATGATGATGGGGGTATCATCACTATAGAAATCGGGTATAATTTCTTTTAAAGAATGATGGGGGTATCATCACTATAGTAATCAGGTATAATTTCTCTTAAAGGATGTTTATGGGAGTATCATTACCATAGTAATCAGGTATCATTTCTCTTAAAGGATGATGAAGGGGGGTATCATCACTATAGTAATCAGGCATCATTTTACTTAAAGGACGATGATGGGGGTATCATCACTGTAGTAATCAGGTATCATTTCTCTTAAAAGATGATGATGGGGGGTATCATCACTATAATACTCTGGCATTTCTCTTAAAGGACGATGATGTGGTTTATCATCACTAAAGTAATCAGGTATCATTTCTCTTAATGCATGATGGCGGGTATCATCACTATAGTAATCAGGTATCATTTCTCTTAAAGGATGATGATGGGGGGTATCATCACTATAGTAATCAGGTATTATTTCTCTTAAAGGATGATGATGGGGGGTATCATCACTATAGTAATCAGGTATCATTTCTCTTAAAGGATGATGATGGGTGTATCATCACTATAATAATCAGGTATTATTTCTCTTAAAGTATGATGATGGGGGTCTATACTATAACATTGATATCTTACAACTTCGAATGTTATAATAACGAATGCTATGCACCGAATGCTGAAAATAGCGAAGATGTAAAATATCGAATACTTTCCTAGGGAAAGTATTCGGTGGGCCGTTTTTGCAGCTTTGCTATTTCTTTGACTGTGGAGCGAAGGTTATTGTCTGGGTTAAGCTAAGTGTGCGAACGAAGGTGAGTGTACGATAGGGACCATAGGGTTAGGGAGCGGGTAAGATGAGTGTGCGATCGGGACTTTAGGGTTACGGAGCGGGTAAGGTGAGTGTGTGATAGGGACTTTAGAGTTAGGGAGCCGGTAAGGTCAGTGTGCGATATTTAGGGACCTTCGGGTTAGGGTTGGGTTAAGGTAAGTGGATAGCTTGTGGTGTATGTATGGTTTAGTGTAGGGTTTTGTAAAGTGTATGTGTGTGGATTATTTATTTTGGTGTGCTTGTGTTATGTGTATGTTTGTCGGAACAGCAAATTTTTAATCTAGGAAAAAATTCACTATTCTGACTGTTCAGTTTTCTGGTGTTTTGATCGAATAGGTTCACTATTATAACATTAGAAGTTGTAAGACTTTGATGTTATAATATAGACCCGATGATGGGGGTTATCATCACTACAGTAATCAGGTATCATTTATCTTAAAGGATGATGATGGGGGGGTATCATCACTATAGTAATCAGGTATCATTTCTCTTAAAGCATGATGGGGGGTATCATCACTATAGTAATCAGGTATCATTTCTCTTAAAGGATGATGATGGGGGTGGGGTATCATCACTATAGTAACCAGGTGTAATTTCTCTTAAAGGATGATGATGGGGGGTATCATCACTATAGTAATCAGGTATCATTTCTCTTAAAGGATGAAGATGGGGGGTATTATCGCTCTAGTAATCAGATATCATTTCTCTTAAAGGATGATGATGTGGGGTATCATCACTGTAGTAATCAGGTATCATTTCTCTTAAAGGATGATGAGGATATCATCACTATAGTAATCAGGTATTATTTATCTTAAAGGATGTTGATGGGGGGTATCATCATTATAATAATAAGGTATCATTTCTCTTAAAGGATGATGATGGGGGTATTATCACTATAGTAATCAGGTATCATTTCTCTTAAAGCAGGATGGAGGGGTATCTTCATTATAGTAATCAGTTATCTCTCTTAAAGGATGATGATGGGGGGTATCATCAATATAATAATAAGGTAGCATTTCTCTTAAAGGATGATGATGGGGGTATCATCACTATAGTAATTGGGTATCATTTATCTTAAAGCAGGATGGAGGGGTATCATCACTATAGTAATCAGGTATCATTTCTCTTAAAAAATGAATGGGGGCTATCATCACTATTGTAACCAGGTATCACTTCTCTTAAAAGATGATGATGGGGGTATCATCACTATAGTAATCAGCTATCATTTCTCTTAAAGGATGATGATGAGAGCGTATGATCAATATAGTAATCAGGTATAATTTCTCTTATAGGATGATGTTTGGGGTATCATCACTGTAGTAATCACGTATCATTACTCTTAAAAGATGATAATGGGGGGTATCATCACTATAGTAATCAGGTATTTCTCTTAAAGGATGATGATGGAGGTTATCATCACTATAGTAATCAGGTATAATTTCTCTTAATGCATGATGGATGACTATCATCACTATAGTAATCAGGTATCATTTCTCTTAAAGGATGATGATGGGGGGGGGATCATCACTATAGTAATCAGGTGTCATTTCTCTTAAAGGATGATGATGGGGGGTATCGTCGCTATAGTAACCAGATATCATTTCTCTTAAAGGAGGATGATGGTGGTATCATCAGTATAGTAATCAGGTGTCATTTCTCTTAAAGGATGATGATGGGGTATCATCACTATAGTAATAAGGTATTATTTCTCTTAAAGGATGATGATGGGGGTCTATACTATAACATTGAAGTCTTACAACTTCGATTGTTATAATATCGAATGCTATGCACCGAACGCTGACAATAGCGAAGAAGCAGAATATCGAATACTTTTTTAGGGAAAGTATTCGGTGGGCCATTTCTACACCTTTGCTATTTCTTCGATTGTGGAGCAAAGGTTATGGTCTGGGTTAAGCTAACTGTGTGAACGAAGGTGAGTGTGTGATAGGGACTTTAGGGCTATGGAGCAGGTAAGGTGAGTGTGCGATATTTAGGGACCTTCGGGTTAGGATTGGGTTAAGGTAAGTGGATAGCTAGTGGTATATGTTTAGTTTATTGTAGGGTTTTGTGAAGTGTATATGTGTGGATTATTTATTTTGGTGTGCTTGTGTTGTGTGTGTGTTTGTAGGAACAGCAAATTTTTTCCCTTGGAAAAAATTTGCTATTCTGACTGTTCGGTTTTATGGTGTTTCGATCGAATAGGTTCACTATTATAGCATTCGAAGTTGTAAGACTTTGATGTTATAATATAGACCCGATGATGGGGGTTATCATCACTATAGTAATCAGGTATCATTTCTCTTGAAGGATGATGATGGGGAGGTATCATCACTATAGTAATCAGGTATCATTTCTCTTAAAGCATGATGGGGGTATCATCACTATAGTAATCAGGTATCATTTCTCCTAAAGCATGATGGGGGTATCATCACTATAGTAATAAGGTTTCATTTCTCTTAAAGGATGATGATGGGTGGATATCATCACTACAGTAATCAGGTATTGTTTCTCTTAAAGTAAGATGATGGGGGGTATCATCACTATAGTAATCAGGTATCATTTCTCTTAAAGGATGATGATGGGGGGTATCATCACTATAGTAATCAGGTATCATTTCTCTTAAAGGATGATGATGGTGGGATATCATCACTACAGTAATCAGGTATCATTTCTCTTAAAGTAAGATGATGGGGGGTATCATCACTATAGTAATCAGGTATCATTTCTCTTAAAGGATGATGATGGGGGTATTTTCACTATAGTAAACAGGTATCATTTTTCTTAAAGCATGATGGAGGGGTATCATCAGTATAGTGACCAGGTATCATTTTCTTAAAGGATGATGAAGGGGTATCATCTCTATAGTAATCAGGTATCATTTCTTATAAAGGACGATGATGGGGTTTTCATCACTATAGTAATCAGGTATCATTTCTATTAAAGAATGATGATATCGGGGTATCATCACTAAAGTAATCAGGTATCATTTCTCTTAAAAGATGATGAATGGGGGTATCATCACTATAGTAGTCAGGTATAATTTCTCTTAAAGGATGATGATGGGGGTATCATCACTATAGTAATCAGGTATCATTCTCTTAAAGGATCAGGGGGGGTATCATCACTGTTGTAATCAGGTATCATTTCTCTTAAAGGATGAGGTGGTATCATCACTATAGTAATCGGGTATCATTTCTTTTAAAGGATGATGATGGGGAGTATCACCTCTATAGTAATCAGGTATCATTTCTCTTAAAGGATGATGATGTGAGTATCATCAGTATAGTAATAAGGTTTAATTTCTCTTAAAGGATGATGATGGGGGTATCATCACTATAGTAATCAGGTATCATTTCTATTAAAGGATGATGATGGGGGTATCATTACTATAGTAATCAGGTATCATTTCTCTTAAAGTCTGATGATGGAAGGGTATCATCACTATAGTAATCAGGTATAATTTCACTTAAAGGATGATGCTGGGGGGGTATCATCACTATAGTAATCAGGTATCATTTCTCTTAAAGGATGATGGAGGGGTATCATCAGTATATTGATCAGGTATCATTTTCTTAAAGGATGATGATGGGGGTATCATCTCTATAGTAATCAGATATCATTTCTTATAAAGGACGATGATGGGGGTATCATCACTATAGTACTCAGGTATCTTTTCTCTTAAAGAATGATGATATCGGGGTATCATCACTAAAGTAATCAGTTATCATTTCTCTTAAAAGATGATGAATGGGGGTATCATCACTATAGTAGTCAGGGTATCATTTCTCTTAAAGGATGATGATGGTGGGTATCATCACTATAGTAATCAGGTATCATTCTCTTAAAGGATCAGAGGGGGTATCATCACTGTTGTAATCAGGTATCATTTCTCTTAAAGGATGAGGGGGTATCATCACTATAGTAATCAGGTATCATTTCTTTTAAAGGATGATGATGAGGAGTATCACCTCTTTAGTAATCAGGTATCATTTCTCTTAAAGGATGGTGATGGGAGTATCATCAGTATAGTAATATGGTTTAATTTCTCTTAAAGGATGCTGATGGGGGTATCATCACTATAGTAATCAGGTATCATTTCTATTAAAGGATAATGATGGGGGTATCATTACTATAGTAATCAGTTATCATTTCTCTTAAAGTCTGATGATGGAAGGGTATCATCACTATAGTAATCAGGTATAATTTCAGTTAAAGGATGATGCTGGAGGGGTATCATCACTATAGTAATCAGGTATCAGTTTTCTTAAAGGATGATGATGGGGGGTATCATCACTATAGTAAACAGGTATCATTTCTCTTAAAGCATGATGGAGGGGTATCGTTAGTATAGTAATCAGGTATCATTTCTTATAAAGGATGATGATGGGGGTATCATCACTATAGTAATCAGGTTTAATTTCTCTTAAAGAATGATGATATCGGGGTATCACCACTAAGGTAATCAGGTATCATTTCTTTCAAAATATGATGAAGGGGGTATCATCACTATAGTAGTCAGGTATTATTTCTCTTAAAGGATGATGATGGGGGCTATCATCACTATAGTAATCAGGTATCATTTCTCTTAAAGGATGAAGGGGGTATCATCACGGTTGTAATCAGGTATCATTTCTCTTAAAGGATGAGGGGGTATCATCACTATAGTAATCAGGTATTATTTCTTTTAAAGGATGATGATGGGGAGTATCACCTCTGTAGTAATCAGGTATCATTTCTCTTAAAGAATGATGATGGGGGTATCATCACTATAGTAATCAGGTATCATTTCTCTTAAAGGATGATGATGTGGGTATCATCACTGTAGTAATCAGGTATAATTTCTCTTAAAGGATGATGATGGGGCGTATCATCACTATAGAAATCAGGTATCATTTCTCTTAAAGGATGTTGATGGGGGGTATAATCACTATAATAATAAGGTATCATTTCTCTTAAAGGATGATGATGGGGAGGTATCATCACTATAATAATTGGGTATCATTTCTCTTAAAGCAGGATAGAAAGGTATCATCACTATAATAATCATGTATCATTTCTCTTAAAGGATGATGATGGGGGATATTATCACTATAATAATAAGGTATTATTTCTCTTAAAGGATGATGATGGGGGGTATCATCACTATAGTAAACAGATATCATTTCTCTTAAAGCAGGATTGGTATCATCACTATAGTGATCAGGTATCATTTCTCTTAAAGGATTAGGGAGTATCATCTTTATAGTAATCAATTATCATTTCCCTTAAAGGATGATGGGGGGTATCATCACTATAGTAATCAGGTATCATTTCTCTTAAAAGATGACAATGGGGGGTATCATCACTATAGTAATCAGGTATCATTTCTCTTAAAGTATGAGGGGGGGTATCATCACTATTGTAATCAGGTATCATTTCTCTTAAAAGATGAGGGGGTATGATCACTATTGTAATCAGGTATCATTTCTTTTAAAGGATGATGGGGAGTATCACCACTATAGTAATCGGGTATCATTTCTCTTAAATGATGATGATGGGGGGTATCATCACTATAGTAATCAGGTATAATTTCTCTTAAAGGACGTTTATGGGAGTATCATTACCATAGTAATCAGGTATCATTTCTCTTAAAGGATGATGAAGGGGGGTATCATCACTATAGTAATCAGGCATCATTTTACTTAAAGGACGATGATGGGGGTACCATCACTGTAGTAATCAGGTATCATTTCTCTTAAAAGATGATGATGGGGGGTATCATCACTATAATACTCTGGCATTTCTCTTAAAGGACGATGATGTGGTTTATCATCACTAAAGTAATCAGGTATCATTTCTCTTAATGCATGATGGCAGGTATCATCACTATAGTAATCAGGTATCATTTCTCTTAAAGGATGATGATGGGGGTATCATCACTATAGTAATCAGGTATTATTTCTCTTAAAGGATGATGATGGGTGTATCATCACTATAATAATCAGGTATTATTTCTCTTAAAGTATGATGATGGGGGTCTATACTATAACATTGATATCTTACAACTTCGAATGTTATAATAACGAATGCTATGCACCGAATGCTGAAAATAGCGAAGATGTAAAATATCGAATACTTTCCTAGGGAAATTATTCAGTGGGCCGTTTTTGCAGCTTTGCTATTTCTTTGACTGTGGACCGAAGGTTATTGTCTGGGTTAAGCTAAGTGTGCGAACGAAGGTGAGTGTACGATAGGGACCATAGGGTTAGGGAGCGGGTAAGATGAGTGTGCGATCGGGACTTTAGGGTTACGGAGCGGGTAAGGTGAGTGTGTGATAGGGACTTTAGAGTTAGGGAGCTGGTAAGGTCAGTGTGCGATATTTAGGGACCTTCGGGTTAGGGTTGGATTAAGGTAAGTGGATAGCTTGTGGTGTATGTATGGTTTAGTGTAGGGTTTTGTAAAGTGTATGTGTGTGGATTATTTATTTTGGTGTGCTTGTGTTATGTGTATGTTTGTCGGAACAGCAAATTTTTAATCTAGGAAAAAATTCACTATTCTGACTGTTCAGTTTTCTGGTGTTTTGATCGAATAGGTTCACTATTATAACATTAGAAGTTGTAAGACTTTGATGTTATAATATAGACCCGATGATGGGGGTTATCATCACTACAGTAATCAGGTATCATTTCTCTTAAAGGATGATGATGGGGGGGGTATCATCACTATAGTAATCAGGTATCATTTCTCTTAAAGCATGATGGGGGGTATCATCACTATAGTAATCAGGTATCATTTCTCTTAAAGGATGATGATGGGGGTGGGGTATCATCACTATAGTAACCAGGTGTAATTTCTCTTAAAGGATGATGATGGGGGGTATCATCACTATAGTAATCAGGTATCATTTCTCTTAAAGGATGAAGATGGGGGGTATTATCGCTCTAGTAATCAGATATCATTTCTCTTAAAGGATGATGATGTGGGGTATCATCACTGTAGTAATCAGGTATCATTTCTCTTAAAGGATGATGAGGATATCATCACTATAGTAATCAGGTATTATTTATCTTAAAGGATGTTGATGGGGGGTATCATCATTATAATAATAAGGTATCATTTCTCTTAAAGGATGATGATGGGGGTATTATCACTATAGTAATCAGGTATCATTTCTCTTAAAGCAGGATGGAGGGGTATCATCATTATAGTAATCAGTTATCTCTCTTAAAGGATGATGATGGGGGGTATCATCAATATAATAATAAGGTAGCATTTCTCTTAAAGGATGATGATGGGGGTATCATCACTATAGTAATTAGGTATCATTTATCTTAAAGCAGGATGGAGGGGTATCATCACTATAGTAATCAGGTATCATTTCTCTTAAAAAATGAATGGGGGCTATCATCACTATAGTAACCAGGTATCACTTCTCTTAAAAGATGATGATGGGGGTATCATCACTATAGTAATCAGGTATCATTTCTCTTAAAGGATGATGAGGATATCATCACTATAGTAATCAGGTATTATTTATCTTAAAGGATGTTGATGGGGGGTATCATCATTATAATAATAAGGTATCATTTCTCTTAAAGAATGATGATGGGGGTATTATCACTATAGTAATCAGGTATCATTTCTCTTAAAGCAGGATGGAGGGGTATCATCATTATAGTAATCAGTTATCTCTCTTAAAGGATGATGATGGGGGGTATCATCAATATAATAATAAGGTAGCATTTCTCTTAAAGGATGATGATGGGGGTATCATCACTATAGTAATTAGGTATCATTTATCTTAAAGCAGGATGGAGGGGTATCATCACTATAGTAATCAGGTATCATTTCTCTTAAAAAATGAATGGGGGCTATCATCACTATAGTAACCAGGTATCACTTCTCTTAAAAGATGATGATGGGGGTATCATCACTATAGTAATCAGGTATCATTTCTCTTAAAGGATGATGATGAGAGCGTATGATCAATATAGTAATCAGGTATAATTTCTCTTATAGGATGATGTTTGGGGTATCATCACTGTAGTAATCACGTATCACTACTCTTAAAAGATGATAATGGGGGGTATCATCACTATAGTAATCAGGTATTTCTCTTAAAGGATGATGATGGAGGTTATCATCACTACAGTAATCAGGTATCATTTCTCTTAAAGGATGATGATGGGGGTATTTTCACTATAGTAAACAGGTATCATTTTTCTTAAAGCATGATGGAGGGGTATCATCAGTATAGTGATCAGGTATCATTTCTCTTAATGCATGATGGATGACTATAATCACTATAGTAATCAGGTATCATTTCTCTTAAAGGATGATGATGGGGGGGTATCATCACTATAGTAATCAGGTGTCATTTCTCTTAAAGGATGATGATGGGGGGTATCGTCGCTATAGTAACCAGATATCATTTCTCTTAAAGGAGGATGATGGTGGTATCATCAGTATAGTAATCAGGTGTAATTTCTCTTAAAGGATGATGATGGGGTATCATCACTATAGTAATAAGGTATTATTTCTCTTAAAGGATGATGATGGGGGTCTATACTATAACATTGAAGTCTTACAACTTCGATTGTTATAATATAGAATGCTATGCACCGAACGCTGACAATAGCGAAGAAGCAGAATATCGAATACTTTTTTAGGGAAAGTATTCGGTGGGCCATTTCTACACCTTTGCTATTTCTTCGATTGTGGAGCAAAGGTTATGGTCTGGGTTAAGCTAACTGTGTGAACGAAGGTGAGTGTGTGATAGGGACTTTAGGGCTATGGAGCAGGTAAGGTGAGTGTGCGATATTTAGGGACCTTCGGGTTAGGATTGGGTTAAGGTAAGTGGATAGCTAGTGGTATATGTTTAGTTTATTGTAGGGTTTTGTGAAGTGTATATGTGTGGATTATTTATTTTGGTGTGCTTGTGTTGTGTGTATGTTTGTAGGAACAGCAAATTTTTTCCCTTGGAAGAAATTTGCTATTCTGACTTTCGGTTTTATGGTGTTTCGATCGAATAGGTTCACTATTATAACATTCGAAGTTGTAAGACTTTGATGTTATAATATAGACCCGATGATGGGGGTTATCATCACTATAGTAATCAGGTATCATTTCTCTTGAAGGATGATGATGGGGAGGTATCATCACTATAGTAATCAGGTATCATTTCTCTTAAAGCATGATGGGGGGTATCATCACTATAGTAATCAGGTATCATTTCTCCTAAAGCATGATGGGGGTATCATCACTATAGTAATAAGGTTTCATTTCTCTTAAAGGATGATGATGGGTGGATATCATCACTACAGTAATCAGGTATTGTTTCTCTTAAAGTAAGATGATGGGGGGTATCATCACTATAGTAATCAGGTATCATTTCTCTTAAAGGATGATGATGGGGGGTATCATCACTATAGTAATCAGGTATCATTTCTCTTAAAGGATGATGATGGGGGGATATCATAACTACAGTAATCAGGTATCATTTCTCTTAAAGTAAGATGATGGGGGGTATCATCACTATAGTAATCAGGTATCATTTCTCTTAAAGGATGATGATGGGGGTATTTTCACTATAGTAAACAGGTATCATTTTTCTTAAAGCATGATGGAGGGGTATCATCAGTATAGTGATCAGGTATCATTTTCTTAAAGTATGATGATGGGGTATCATCTCTATAGTAATCAGGTATAATTTCTTATAAAGGACGATGATGGGGTTTTCATCACTATAGTAATCAGGTATCATTTCTCTTAAAGAATGATGATATCGGGGTATCATCACTAAAGTAATCAGGTATCATTTCTCTTAAAAGATGATGAATGGAGGTATCATCACTATAGTAGTCAGGTATAATTTCTCTTAAAGGATGATGATGGGGGTATCATCACTATAGTAATCAGGTATCATTCTCTTAAAGGATCAGGGGAGGTATCATCACTGTTGTAATCAGGTATCATTTCTCTTAAAGGATGAGGTGGTATCATCACTATAGTAATCGGGTATCATTTCTTTTAAAGGATGATGATGGGGAGTATCACCTCTATAGTAATCAGGTATCATTTCTCTTAAAGGATGATGATGTGAGTATCATCAGTATAGTAATAAGGTTTAATTTCTCTTAAAGGATGACGATGGGGGTATCATCACTATAGTAATCAGGTATCATTTCTATTAAAGGATGATGATGGGGGTATCATTACTATAGTAATCAGGTATCATTTCTCTTAAAGTCTGATGATGACACTCCTCAGTTTGATTCTATTTGTATAGTAATTTGTCTTGGCGCCAATTGTTTTTTCATGTTTATTCTGAGGAAGCTGCCAACCTGTATTGACAGCGAAAACGCTTTTATTTTGATTAATAAAGCTGCGTTCAAGTTTTAGTCTTCCTTGTCTGACAGTATTCACTTTGTTTTCGGGAGACTCCCTGGACGTACTGTTTACTGCTCACTTGCCGGTTTTGTTTATTTAGTTTGTGCTGCTGTATTTTTTCATCGGTCTATACTATAACATTGATGTCTTACAACTTTGAATGTTATAACATCGAATGCTATGCACCGAACGCTGAAAATCGCGAAGCTGTAAAATATCGAATACTTTCCTAGGGAAAGTATTCTGTGGGCCGTTTTTGCAGCTTTGCTATTTCTTTGACTGTGTAGTGAAGGTTATGATCTGGGTTAAGCTAAGTGTGCGAATGAAGGTGAGTGTACGATAGGGACCATAGGGTTAGGGAGCGGGTGAGATGAGTGTGCGATATGGACTTTAGGGTTACGGAGCGGATAAGGTGAGTGTGTGATAGGGACTTTAGAGTTAGGGAGCCGCTAAGGTCAGTGTGCGATATTTAGGGACCTTCGGGTTAGGGTTGGGTTAAGGTAAGTAGATAGCTTGTGGTGTATGTATGGCTTATTGTAGGGTTTTGTAAAGTGTATGTGTGTGGATTATTTATTTTGGTGTGCTTGTGTTGTGTGTATGTTTGTCGGAACAGCAAATTTTTAATCTAGGAAAAAATTCACTATTCTGACTGTTCGGTTTTCTGGTGTTTTGATCGAATAGGTTCACTAGTATAACATTCAAAGTTGTAAGACTTTGATGTCATAATATAGACCCGATGATGAGGGTTATCATCACTACAGTAATCAGGTATCATTTCTCGTAAAGGATGATGATGGGGGGTATCATCACTATAGTAATCAGGTATCATTTCTCTTAAAGCATGATGGGGGGTATCATCACTATAGTAATCAGGTATCATTTCTCTTAATGGATGATGATGGGGGTATCATCACTATAGTAATCAGGTATCGTTTCTCTTAAAGCAGGATGGAGGGGTATCATCATTATAGTAATCAGGTATCATTTCTCTTAAAGGATGATGATGAGAGGGTATCATCAATATAGTAATCAGGTATAATTTCTCATATAGGATGATGTTGGGGGTATCATCACTGTAGTAATCAGGTATCATTTCTCTTAAAAGATGATAATGGGGGGTATCATCACTATAGAATCAGGTATTTCTCTTAAAGGATGATGATGGAGGTTATCATCACTATAGTAATCAGGTATAATTTCTCTTAATGCATGATGAATGACTATCATCACTATAGTAATCAGGTATCATTTTGCTTAAAGGATGATGATGGGGGGGTATCATCACTATAGTAATCAGGTGTCATTTCTCTTAAAGGATGATGATGGGGGGTATCGCCGCTATAGTAACCAGATATCATTTCTCTTAAAGGAGGATGATGGTTGTATCATCAGTATAGTAATCAGGTGTCATTTCTCTTAAAGGATGATGATGGAGGGTATCATCACTATAGTAATCAGATAGAATTTCTCTTAAAGGATGATGATGGGGTATCATCACTATAGTATTAAGGTATTATTTCTCTTAAAGGATGATGATGGGGGTCTTACAACTTCGATTGTTATAATATCGAATGCTATGCACCGAATGCTGACAATAGCGAAGAAGCAGAATATCGAATACTTTTTTTAGGGAAAGTATTCAGTGGGCCATTTCTGCACCTTTGCTATTTCTTTGATTGTGGAGCAAAGGTTATGGTCTGGGTTAAGGTAACTGTGCGAACGAAGGTGAGTGTGCGATAGGGACTTTAGGGCTATGGAGCAGGTAAGGTGAGTGTGCGATATTTAGGGACCTTTGGGTTAGGATTGGGTTAAGGTAAGTGGATAGCTAGTGGCATATGTTTAGTTTATTGTAGGGTTTTGTGAAGTGTATGTGTGTGGATTATTTATTTTGGTGTGCTTGTGTTGTGTGTATGTTTGTAGGAACAGCAAATTTTTTCCCTTGGAAAAAATTTGCTATTCTGTTTGTTCGGTTTTATGGTGTTTCGATCGAATAGGTTCACTATTATAACATTCGAAGTTGTAAGTCTTTGATGTTATAATATAGACACGATGATGGGGGTTATCATCACTATAGTAATCAGGTATCATTTCTCTTAAAGGATGATGATGGGGAGGTATCATCACTATAGTAATCAGGTATCATTTCTCTTAAAGCATGATGGGGGGTATCATCACTATAGTAATCAGGTATCATTTCTCCTAAAGCATGATGGGGTATCATCACTATAGTAATAAGGTTTCATTTCTCTTAAAGGATGATGATGGGGGTATCATCACTGTAGTAATCAGGTATCATTTCTATTAAAGGATGATGATGGGGGTATCATTACTATAGTAATCAGGTATCATTTCTCTTAAAGTATGATGATGGAAGGGTATCATCACTATAGTAATCAGGTATAATTTCACTTTAAGGATGATGCTGGAGGGGTATCATCACTATAGTAATCAGGTATCATTTCTCTTAAAGGATGATGATGGGGGGGTATCATCACTAGAGTAATCAGGTATCATTTCTCTTAAAGGATGATGATGGGGGTATCATCACTATAGTAAACAGGTATCATTTCTCTTAAAGCATGATGGAGAGGTATCATCAGTATAGTGATCAGGTATCATTTTCTTAAAGGATGATGATGGGGTTATCATCTCTATAGTAATCAGGTATCATTTCTTATAAAGGACGATGATGGGGGTATCATCACTATAGTAATCAGGTATCATTTCTCTTAAAGAATGATGATAATGGGGTATCATCACTAAAGTAATCAGGTATCTTTTCTCTTAAAAGATGATGAATGGGGGTATCATCACTATAGTAGTCAGGTATCATTTCTCTTAAAGGATGATGATGGGGGGTATCATCACTATAGTAATCAGGTATCATTCTCTTAAAGGATCCGAGGGGGGTATCATCACTGTTGTAATCAGGTATCATTTCTCTTAAAGGATGAGGGGGTATCATCACTATAGTAATCGGGTATCATTTCTTTTAAAGGATGATGATGGAGAGTATCACCTCTATAGTAATCAGGTATCATTTCTCTTAAAGGATGATGATGGGAGTATCATCAATATAGTAATAAGGTTTCATTTCTCTTAAAGGATGATGATGGGGGTATCATCACTATAGTAATCAGGTATCATTTCTATTAAAGGATGATGATGGGGGTATCATTACTATAGTAATCAGGTATCATTTCTCTTAAAGTCTGATGATGGAAGGGTATCATCACTATAGTAATCAGGTATCATTTCACTTAAAGGATGATGCTGGAGGGGTATCATCACTATAGTAATCCGGTATCATTTTTCTTAAAGGATGATGATGGGGGTATCATCACTATAGTAAACAGGTATAATTTCTCTTAAAGCATGATGGAGGGGTATCTTTAGTATAGAAATCAGGTATCATTTCTTATAAAGGATGATGATGGGGGTATCATCACTATAGTAATCAGGTATAATTTCTCTTAAAAAATGATGATATCGGGGTATCACCACTAAGGTAATCTGGTATCATTTCTTTCAAAATATGATGAAGGGGGGTATCATCACTATAGTAGTCAGGTATCATTTCTCTTAAAGGATGATGATGGGGGTATCATCACTATAGTAATCAGGTATCATTTCTCTTAAAGAATGAGGGGGATATCATCACGGTTGTAATCAGGTATCATTTCTCTTAAAGGATGAGGGGGTATCATCACTATAGTAATCAGGTATCATTTATTTTAAAGGATGATGATGGGGAGTATCACCTCTATAGTAATCAGGTATCATTTCTCTTAAAGAATGATGATGGGGGTATCATCACTATAGTAATCATGTATCATTTCTCTTAAAGGATGATGATGTGGGTATCATCACTGTAGTAATCAGGTATCATTTCTCTTAAAGGATGATGATGGGGCGTATCATCACTATAGAAATCAGGTATCATTTCTCTTAAAGGATGTTGATGGGGGGTATAATCACTATAATAATAAGGTATCATTTCTCTTAAAGGATGATGATGGGGAGGTATCATCACTATAATAATCAGGTATCATTTCTCTTAAAGCATGATAGAAAGGAATCATCACTATAATAATCATGTATCATTTCTCTTAAAGGATGATGATGGGGGATATTATCACTATAATAATAAGGTATTATTTCTCTTAAAGGATGATGATGGGGGGTATCATCACTATAGTAAACAGATATCATTTCTCTTAAAGCAGGATGGATTGGTATCATCACTATAGTGATCAGGTATCATTTCTCTTAAAGGATTAGGGAGTATCATCTTTATAGTAATCAGGTATCATTTCCCTTAAAGGATGATGGGGGGTATCATCACTATAGTAATCAGGTATCATTTCTCTTAAAGGATGATGATGGAGGTATCATCACTACAGTAATCAGGTATCATTTCTCTTAAAGGATGTTGATATGGGGTATCATCAATGTAGTGATCAGGTATCATTTCTCTTAAAGGATGTTGATGATGGGGGTATCATCACTATAGAAATCAGGTATCATTTCTCTTAAAGGATGTTGATGGGGGGAATCATCACTATAATAATATGGTATCATTTCTATTAAAGCAAGATGGAGGGGTATCATCACTATAGTAATCAGGTAGCATTTCTCTTAAAGGATAGTGATTGGGGTATTATCACTATAGTAAACAGGTATCATTTCTCTTAAAGCAGGATGGATTGGTATCATCAATATAGTCATCAGGTATCATTTCTCTTAAAGGATGATGATGGGGGTATCATCTCTATAATAATCAGGTATCATTTCTCTTAAAGGATGATGATGGTGGGTATGATCACTATAGTTATCATGTATCATTTCTCTTAAAAGATGAAGACGGGGGGGTATCATCACTATAGTAATCTGGTATCATTTCTCTTAAAGGATGATGAAGAGAGGGTATCATCAATATACTAACCAGGTATCATTTCTCTTAAAGAATGATGATATTGGGGTATCATCACTAAAGTAATCAGGTATCGTTTCTCTTAAAAGATGATGAATGGGGGTATCATCACTATTGTAGTGAGGTATGATTTCTCTTAAAGGATGATGATGGGGTTATCATCATTATAGTAATCAGGTATCATTTTCTTAAAGGATCATATGGGGTATCATCACTGTTGTAATCAGGTATCATTTCTCTTAAAGGATGAGGGGGTATCATCACTATAGTAATCAGGTATCATTTCTTTTAAAGGATGATGATGGGGAGTATCACCTCTATAGTAATCAGGTATCATTTCTCTTAAAGGATGATGATGGGAGTATCATCAGTATAGTAATAAGGTTTAATTTCTCTTAAAGGATGATGATGGGGGTATCATCACTATAGTAATCAGGTATAATTTCTATTAAAGGATGATGATGGGGGAATCATCACTATAGTAATCAGGTATCATTTCTCTTTAAGGATGATGATGGGGGGATATCATCACTACAGTAATCAGGTATCGTTTCCCTTAAAGTAAAATGATGGGGGGGTATCATCACTATAGTAATCAGGTATCATTTCTCTTAAAGCAGGATGGAGGGGTATCATCACTATAGTAATCAGGTATCATCTTACTTAAAGGATGATGATGGGGGGTGTCATCACTATATTAATCAGGTATAATTTCTCTTAAAGGATGATGAGGGGGGCATCATCACTGTAGTCATCAGGTTTCATTTCTCTTAAAAGATGATGATGGGGGGTATCATCACTATAGTACTCAGGTATTTCTCTTAAAGGATGATGATGGGGGTTATCATCACTATAGTAATCAGGTATCATTTATCTTAATACATGATGGAGGGGTATCATCACTATAGTAATCAGGTATCATTTCTCTTAAAGGATGATGATGGGGGGTATTATCACTATAGTAATCAGGTGTCAATTCTCTTAAAGAATGATGATGGGGGTATTATCATTATAGTAATCAGGTATCATTTCTCTTTATGGATGATGATGGGTGTATCATCACTGTAGTAATCAGGTATTATTTCTCTTAAAGGAGGATGATGGGGGTCTATACTATAACATTGATGTCTTACAACTTCGAATGTTATAATATCGAATGCTATGCACCGAACTCTGAAAATAGCAAAGCTGTAGAATATCGAATACTATCCTAGGGAAAGTATTCAGTAGGCCGTTTCTGCAGCTTTGCTATTTCTTTGACTGTGGAGCGAAGGTTCTGGTCTGGGTTTAGCTAAGTATGCGAACGAAGGTGAGTGTACTATAGGGACCATAGGGTGAGGGAGCGGGTAAGATGAGTGGGTGATTGGGACTTTAGGGTTAGGGAGCAGGTAAGGTGAGTGTGTGATAGCGACTTTAGGGTTAGGGAGCGGTTAAGGTGAGTGTGCGATATTTAGGGACCTTCAGGTTAGGGTTGGGTTAAGGTAAGTGGATAGCTTGTGGTGTATGTATGGTTTAGTGTAGGGTTTTGTAAAGTGTAAGTGTGTGGATTATTTATTTTGGTGTGTTTGTGTTGCATGTATGTTTGTCGGAACAGCAAATGTTTTCCCTGAGAAAAAATTTGCTATTCTGACTTCGGTTTTCTGGTGTTTTGATCGAATAGGTTCAGTATTATAACATTCCAAGTTGTAAGCTGTAAGACTTTGATGCTATAATATAGACCTAATGATGGGATTATCATCACTACAGTAATCAGGTATCATGTCTCTTAAAGGATGATGATGGGGAGGTATCATCACTATAGTAATCAGGTATCATTTCTCTTAAAGCATGATGGGGGGTATCATCACTATAGTAATCAGGTATCATGTCTCTTAAAGCATGATGGGGGGTATCATCACTATGGTAATTAGGTATCATTTATCTTAAAGGATGATGATGGAGGTATCATTGCTATAGTAATCATATATCATTTCTCTTAAAGGATGATGGGGGTATCACCACTATAGTAATCAGGTATCATTTCTCTGAAAGGATGATGATGGGGGGTATCATTACTATAGTAATCCAGTATCATTTCTCTTAAAGGATGATGATGGGGTTATCATCACTATAGTAATCAGGTATCATTTCTCTTAAAGGATGATGATGGGAGTATCATCACTATAGTAATCAGGTATAATTTCTCTTAAAGGGTGATGATGAGGGAATCATCACTATAGTAGTCAGGTATAATTTCTCTTAAAGGATGATGATGGGGGGTATCATCACTATAGTAATCAGGTATCATTCTCTTAAAGGATCTGAGGGGGTATCATCACTGTTGTAATCAGGTATCATTTCTCTTAAAGGATGAGGGGGTATCATCACTATAGTAATCGGGTATCATTTCTTTAAAGGATGATGATGGAGAGTATCACCTCTATAGTAATCAGGTATCATTTCTCTTAAAGGATGATGATGGGAGTATCATCAGTATAGTAATAAGGTTTCATTTCTCGTAAAGGATGATGATGGGGGTATCATCACTATAGTAATCAGGTATCATTTCTATTAAAGGATGATGATGGGGGTATCATTACTATAGTAATCAGGTATCATTTCTCTTAAAGTCTGATGATGGAAGGGTATCATCACTATAGTAATCAGGTATCATTTCACTTAAAGGATGATGCTGGAGGGGTATCATCACTATAGTAATCAGGTATCATTTCTCTTAAAGGATGATGATGGGGGGTATCATCACTATAGTAATCAGGTATCATTTCTCTTAAAGGATGATGATGGGGGGGTATCATCACTATAGTAACCAGTTATTATTTCTCTTAAATGATGATGATGATGGGGGGTTATCATCACTATAGTAATCCGGTATCATTTCTCTTAATGGATGATGATGGGGGGTATCATCACTATAGTAATCAGGTATCATTTCTCTTAAAGGATGAGGGGGTATCATCAATATTGTAATCAGGTATCATTTCTCTTAAAGGATGAGGGAGTATCATCACTATTGTAATCAGGTATCATTTGTCTTAAAGGGTGATGATGGGGGGTATCATCACTATAGTTATCAAGTATCATTTATCTTAAAAGGATGATGATGGGGGTATCATCACTATAGAAATCAGGTATAATTTCTCTTAAAGGGTGATGATGAGGGAATCATCACTATAGTAGTCAGGTATAATTTCTCTTAAAGGATGATGATGGGGGGTATCATCACTATAGTAATCAGGTATCATTCTCTTAAAGGATCTGAGGGGGTATCATCACTGTTGTAATCAGGTATCATTTCTCTTAAAGGATGAGGGGGTATCATCACTATAGTAATCGGGTATCATTTCTTTTAAAGGATGATGATGGAGATTATCACCTCTATAGTAATCAGGTATCATTTCTCTTAAAGGATGATGATGGGAGTATCATCAGTATAGTAATAAGGTTTCATTTCTTGTAAAGGATGATGATGGGGGTATCATCACTATAGTAATCAGGTATCATTTCTATTAAAGGATGATGATGGGGGTATCATTACTATAGTAATCAGGTATCATTTCTCTTAAAGTCTGATGATGGAAGGGTATCATCACTATAGTAATCAGGTATCATTTCACTTAAAGGATGATGCTGGAGGGGTATCATCACTATAGTAATCAGTTATCATTTCTCTTAAAGGATGATGATGGGGGGTATCATCACTATAGTAATCAGGTATCATTTCTCTTAAAGGATGATGATGGGGGGGTATCATCACTATAGTAACCAGTTATTATTTCTCTTAAAGGATGATGATGATGGGGGGTTATCATCACTATAGTAATCCGGTATCATTTCTCTTAATGGATGATGATGGGGGGTAGTAATCAGGTATCATTTCTCTTAAAGGATGAAAGGGTATCATCAATATTGTAATCAGGTATCATTTCTCTTAAAGGATGAGGGAGTATCATCACTTTTGTAATCAGGTATCATTTGTCTTAAAGGATGATGATGGGGGGTATCATCACTATAGTTATCAAGTATAATTTCTCTTAAAAGGATGATGATGGGGGTATCATCACTATAGAAATCGGGTATCCTTTCTTTTAAAGAATGATGGGGGTATCATCACTATAGTAATCAGGTATCATTTTTCTTAAAGGATGATGAAGCGTGTATCGTCACTATAGTAATCAGGTATCATTTCTCTTAAAGTATGATGATGGGGATGGTATCATCACTATAGTAATCAGGTAACATTTTACTTAAAGGATGAAGGGGGTGTCATCACTATAGTAATCAGGTATCATTTCTCTTAAAAGATGATAATGGGGGGGGTGTCATCACTATAGTACTCAGGTATTTCTCTTAAAGGATGATGATGGGGTTTATCATCACTATAGTAATCAGGTATCATTTCTCTTAATGCATTATGGAGGGGTATCATCACTATAGTAATAAGGTATAATTTCTCTTAAAGGATGATGATGGGGGGTATCATCACTATAGTAATCAGGTATCATTTCTCTTAATGGATCATGATGGGGGGTATCATCACTATAGTAATCAGGTATCATTTCTTTTAAAGGATGATGATGGGTGTATCATCACTATAGTAATCAGGTATTATTTCTCTTAAAGGATGATGATGGGGGTCTATACTGTAACATTGATGTCTTACAACTTTGAATGTTATAATATCAAACGCTATGCACCGAACACTGAAAATAGTGAAGCTGCAGAATATCGAATACTTTCCTAGGGAAAGTATTCGGTGGGCCGGTTCTGCAGCTTTGCTATTTCTTTGACTATGCAGCAAAGGTTATGGTCTGGGTTAAGCTAAGTGTGCGAACGAAGGTGAGTGTACGATAGGGACCATAGGGTTAGTGAGCGGGTAAGATGAGTGTGCGATAGGGACTTTAGGGTTAGGGAGCAGGTAAGGTGAGTGTGTGATAGGGACTTTAGGGTTAGGGAGCGGGTAAGGTGAGTGTGTGATATTTAGGGACCTTCAGGTTAGGGTTGGGTTAAGGTAAGTGGATAGCTTGTGGTGTATGTATGGTTTAGTGTAGGGTTTTATAAAGTGTATGTGTGTGGATTATTTATTTTGGTGTGCTTGTGTTGTGTGTATGTTTGTCGGAACAGCAAATTTTTAATCTAGGAAAAAAATCACTATTCTGACTGTTCGGTTTTCTGGTGTTTCGATTGAATAGGTTCACTATTATAATATTCAAAGTTGTAAGACTTTGATGTTATAATATAGACCCAATGATGGGGGTTATCATCTCTACAGTAATCAGGTATAATTTCTCTTAAAGGATGATGATGGGGGGTATCATCACTATAGTAATCAGGTATCATTTCTCTTAAAGCATGATGGGGGGGGGGTATCATCACTATAGTAATTAGGCATCATTTCTCTTAAAGGATGATGATGGAGCTATCATCACTATAGTAATCAGGTATAATTTCTCTTAAAAGATGATGGGGGTATCATCACTATAGTTATCAGGTATCATGTCTCTTAAAGGATGATGATGGGGGTATCATTACTATAGTAATCATATATAATTTCTCTTAAAGGATGATGGTGGTATCATCACTATAGTAATCAGGTATCATTTCTCTTAAAGTGTGATGATGGGGGTATCATCACTATAGTAATCAAGTATCATTTCTCTTAAAGGATGATGATAGGGGTATCATCACTATAGTAATCAGGTATCATTTCTCTTAAAGAATGATGATGGGGCTATCATCAAGATAGTAATCAGGTATCATTTCTCTGTATGATGATGGGGTATCATCACTATAGTAATCAAGTATCATTTCTCTTAAAGGATGATGATGGAGGTTTCATCACTATAGTAATCAGGTATCATTTCTCTTAAAGTATGATGATGGGGAGTATCATCACTATAGTAATCTGGTATCATTTTACTTAAAGGATGATGATGGGGGGTATCATCACTATAGTAATCAGGTATCATTTCTCTTAAAAGATGATGATGGGGGGTATCATCACTATAGTAATCAGGTATCATTTCTCTTAAAGGATGATGATGGGGGTATCATCACTATAGTAATCAGGTATCATTTATCCTAAAGGATTATGATGGGGGGTATCATCACTATGGTAATCAGGTATAATTTCTCTTAAAGCATGATGATGGGGGATATCATCACTATAGTAATCAGGTATCATTTCTCTTTAAGGTTGATGATGGGGGTATCATCACTGTAGTAATCAGGTATCATTTCTCTTAAAGGATGATGATGGGGGGTATCATTACTATAGTAATCAGGTATCATTTCTCCTAAAGGATTATGATGGGGGATATCATCACTATAGTAATCAGGTATCATTTCTCTTAAAGCATGATGATGGGGGATATCATCACTATAGTAATCAGGTATAATTTCTCTTTAAGGTTGATGATGGGGGATATCATCACTATAGTAATCAGGTATCATTTCTCTTTAAGGTTGATGATGGGGGGTATCATCACTATAGTAATCAGGTATCATTTCTCTTTAAGGTTGATGATGGGGGTATCATTACTGTCAGCAGCAAGAAAACCTCTTATCAGTATGTTTGTAAGTGACACCACAGAAAGCCTGAAAGGCTTGTTTATTTTATTTTATTTTATTTATTTATTGATTGATTTATTTATTTCTGCTGTTGATAGTTTAGTAGCACACTGATATAAGGGCTGTTATTCAAGAAGATTTTAGAAAGAAAAAGAAGAGAATTGTCAAGAAAGGAGATATGGTGTAACACTGGTTTAATTAAACTGAATGCAGAAAGCATAAAGAATGATTCCAGGTAAGAAAAAAAACAGGCGTTGTAAAGACAATGGATGAGGAAATGTAGTTTAATGTAGACATATCAGATAACGTAAATGTAAGGAAGCAGTGTGATAGATAAGTAGTGGTGGTTAATAGAATGCTGTGAGTCCCATGAGAGGCATAAAAATTAGGCTTCAAAATGTTAGTATACTTCATATAGCCATTTAATAAGATTCCATTCAAAATATTAAGTTTAAAGATTCAGCAACATTGCAATGATAAAGCTTTCCTGATTTAATTGTCAGAAGAACATAGCCAAGGTTGAAGAAATCCTGGCCAATAAAAGAGTTGTACCTTCTCCTCCAGAAGCCAAAAAGACTAGAGGACTCCAACATGTATGGTATTGGAAAATAAGACAGAGGGGGAACACAATAAAAAATTTTAAGTATCTCACTGGAATCTATATGGACCAAGTGGGTAACACCTTTACAAAAGAAAAGAGCATCTATACGTGTGTGTGTGTGTGTGTGTGTGTGTGTGTGTGTGTGTGTGTGTGTGTGTTTGTGTATACACACACACAGACAGACACACACACACACACACACACACACACACACACACACACACACACATATATATATATATATATATATATATATATATATATATATATATATATATATATATGTTTATTTATGAGATTTATGAGAAAATAGAACAAGACAGAGAATTAAACTCAGTGTTTTTTTCCTGCTCTGGGGAATAGCCATTAACCACAATTTTGATGGTGACTCATACACTGATCAAGCAAACATGAGAATATGAGACATGCAACTAGCTGTATCTGAATCATTTGTCTGTCAGCTGATGCCCACTATTGTATTACCGTATAATGGAATAAAAAGAACACAACAGCATTGCATGCATTTTGCTAGAAGAAGAGAGACAAGTGGAATACATTTTTTGTTTCTTGACTCCTTCTGTCCATTTCACATTAATAATCCACTGTACAAAACTTCAAAAAAATACCACAGTTCAGTCTTAAATAGATATATATGAACATTCTACAAACTATAGCTTCTCTAAAAACTGTTTTGTGAATTGAGACACACATTTTCAAACTACTCTATTCACTATGCAGCTATGGATAGTAGCATTTCAGTTTGTTTATCAGTTTATCCAATTATTATCTAAAACTTCTTGTATTCAGTGTAACTATACACAGCCTAACCAGCTTTGCAACTAACAGAAAGTAAGCTCAACCAAGCCAAGTTATTGCACATTATGTAAACAGTATATTTATATATAGTGATAACTTACTGTACATTAGGATAGAAAATGGTGAACAGAATATATGCAAATAATCACCACGGCATGAGTAAAAGGATTGGGAGACAGATATAAAAGTGCAGACCTCTATACTCAAATATTAGTACAATGCAGGGCAGGAATATACACATATATATATATATATATATATATATATATATATGTTTATATATATTCCTTCCCTGCATTGTACTAACATTTGAATATAGAGGTCTGTACTTTTATATCTGTCTCGCAATCCTTGCAGTAGTTTTACTCATGCTGTGGTGATTACTTACATATATTCTGTTCACCATGTTCTATCCTAATGTACAGTAAGCTATCACTTACGAGCAGGTTTCCATAAATTGCATGTACACCTTTCAGAACATTTTGGAATACAGTGTCTCTGAATTAGGGCCATAGTACTAAGTTGTTAAATGGACAGGATAGATGGAAGTTGGAGTATAAATATTTCACAGAAATGGTGATAAAATAACATAACAAGTTTTCTTAAGAGCTAGAACTTTGCAACACGATAATGTAGTTCAAGAATACATGGGACAGACATAAGAAATCTCTTGTGAAACAAAGTCCCGGTAATACGATCTCTGCAGGAAGACATATTTAAATTCAGTTTGACAGTTCTGAAATATTTTGATTTGATTGTCTTACTCTGCTGCTGGCACTATAACTGTGTTTTCAACTTCTTGTTGCATTTTACTATCAGTTAAGATGCTTGTAAGGTTTTTTTAGTCTGTGCAATCTTTAGGCTCATGCACCTAAATAAATGCAAATAAACAAATACATCATTGGGTAGGTATGCTGTGTAGCTTATCCTTTAGGTTGGAAACAGCAGATCTGGTAACTCTTATAGTCTTTATCTGTTGTCAGAATATATGGGTCTAAGTGAAATATCACTCACTTTTTTAATTTCTCCAAGTCTTTTTGACTTCTAATACCATAAATGGAATAGACCCCTTTCCTAAGTTAAAGTATGATTACAGTTCATGAAATTAGTACTGTTTCAATCTTTGATGTTAACCAGCACCCACAATGTGACCAGTAATGACTCATATGGAGTTACTTGTATCGGTAACATATTTAAGTACGATTGTAAGTTCTTTTCTATGACACCCATTGATCCTACTACTATTTGAACTGTCTGGATATCCTTCTTCCACACTGCCCTCATTTCTGCCTGCAAATGCTGGTATTTTTTTATGAATTTTGTTTCTCTGCATGTACAATGCTATAGTCACTGGGTGTAGCAATTTCAATGGTCAATGCTACTTTTTTCTTCTTTTCATGGACTACTATATCTGGTTTTCCTCACATTTATTTTTTTAACTGTTGGTAATGGGTGACTCCACGTGATATAAGCTTCATAATTTTCTATAATGCTTTGGGGCTCGTGTTTCCCATGTTTTTAGCTACTTCTGTATTATGTTTGCACAATCCCCAGTGCAACAGTCTTGCCACATTATTACGCCTTTCAGTATACAGTTCTTCTGCCATTAGTATATCAGCAGTAACTAGCAACAAGATGTGTGACTGTTTCCAATTCTGTTTTACAAAACCAGCATTTGTCTGTTTCTCCCACATGTTCAATGGACTTTGTAAACCAATGTGTACGTAGCCCACTATCTTGGGCCGCCAATATCAACCTTTCATCTTTTGGTTTAAATTCACCTCTTCTCAACCATTCCTGCATTCGATCCTAATCTACATAAGGTTATTCCAAGAGTTGTCTATACTTGCAGCTATGTTTATGTATTTTATGCATTTCTTGCCTTATCATCTAATCCTTCAACTTATAGTCTGTATTTTGTAATTTTTTGGCACATTCAGTTGCTGCCTGATTTTTATCTACTTCTGGTTTGATTTCCATTCCTACTTGCCACCAAAATGCTTCTGCTAAACTAAACAGGGAAGTCATCTTAGACCTATTCTCCTTATGTTTTAAAATTTTCACTACATTTGGTCTTGTCAGGTCAGAAGATATATATATATATATATATATATATATATATATATATATATATATATATATATATATATATACATGCAGTCCTACAATTGCAGATCTATACATGTAATCAATTTCAAGGATGCCCATATCTCCTTCAGAATGGAGACTATATAGTCTTGGTATACACTGATTTCTATAAATTATTCGATAAGTGTGAAGGCATCCTTCTTGTTTTCCTGTCCAACTGATCCAACACATTTTGGGGCCAGTCAGTCACTCCAAAACTGTAAGTTAGGACAGGAAGAGCAAATTGGTTTATAGCTTGGACTTTGTACCTAAATGTCAGCACTGTTTTCAGTATTAATTTTAGTCTTGTAAAATATTCTTTACTAAGTTTTGTTCACATTTGTTCATGTTTTATTGTTATTCTTTCATCAATTCCCAAATATTTATACACTTCCTCTTGCGCAAGTTCTTTTATATCACATTCATGTCCCAGGCTTATGTTTTCTTGGTGCTGCAGCTTTCCTGCTTTAAAGGTTGCTTTTGCAATTTATCACAACTAATTCTTATATCATCTGAAAAAGTTTTGACCACTTGTAGTTGCATTTTCAGTTCCTCATCTGATGAACCATACAGTTTTAAATCATCTACAAAAAGAAGACGAGAAGGCTTTACACTTTGTTATTTTCTGGGAGCCAAATTGCAACCATGACCTAATCTGCTAAGTAGACAGCTTAATGGGTTAAGGGCAAGGACAAAAGAGCAACTGTGACAAAGAGTCATCCTTGAATATTCCCCTTTGAATTATTTTTTTCCCCCTGGAATAATAATTTGTCCTTTATCATGGTTTAACTGCAAAGTGGTTTGCCACTGTTTAGTGGTCATTATAATGTAATCGATCAGTGTAGAGTGTATCTTATACATTTTTAAGCACTCTTTTATCCATGAATGTGGAATACTGTCAAATACTTTTTGAAGTCTATGCATGCCATACTTAAGATTCATCCCCCTTTTTACAGTTCACCATTATGACTTTATTTAACAACAAATGATCCTTTGTTCTCTAAGACATTCTTTGGTTACCCTTTTGTTCTATTGCCATGATTGAGTTTTGTTCTAAATAACTATAAACTCTGACAGCATCAATTCTAGTGTATAGTTTATACATCGTCAGAAGGCACGTTATTGGTCTATAGTTTATAGGGTAGCTTGCAGGTTAGCTCTGAAGTAGGAGTATTGTTTTTTCCTGTTAACTATGTTGGTGTCTGTTCAGAGTGCACATATAAACAGTTCTTACTCATGGATAAACCTTAATGCAAAGATGTTAGCACTTTTAGCCAGAAATTAGGAACTGCATCTGGACCTGGGGTTTTCCATTTAGGAGCTTTTGTTAACTTTGTTTGAATCTCTCTAGCCATTACTTCATCCAATTTCATATCCTGTACATTTGAACTTTGTATTCTTTCTTTTACTTCTTCTATCCATTCACCATCTTTGTTATGTTCCACAGCATCTTCATAGATGTTTCTCCAAAATGTATCTATTTCTTCTTTTTTTGGTGCTGTTTCAATTCCTTTTGCCTTGCTTCCCAGTTCTCTATAAATCTTTTTTGACACATCAATAAATTGCTTACTTTATACTTTTCCTTCATATTTATCTGCGTATCTTCCAACATTTTCTGCCTGTGCTGATATTTTTATTTATTATTTGTGATAGTGTACAATAACTCCTGATCTGTTCTGATACTGCACATTGCTTTTATTATGTCTATCTTTGTGAGTATTTTTGTTGATCTGTTTGCACTTCTATACTCTTCTAATAGTGACACTTATTGTCATAATTGTTTATAGTTTTCTCTGTTCAATAAATCCATAATGGCAATGGATTTCTCACCTTCCTTTCCTTACTGCCCTGTGTTTTCTGATGTTTTAAAACATAGTATGAATTGTTTGGATGATGTGCCATGCATGTGATGAAAATTTTGGGTAAGTGTGTCTTTAACTAAACACACTTGCATTTAGGCCACTTAAATAATTGATGTTAATTGAATATGAAAAGGGTATTTAAGTTTAAGCAAAGTGTGAGTAAATTGTATCTGAAGAAGTCTACTGGCAGGAGATGAAAGCGCTTGTACTTTCATTGTTTTTTATTATTTTATCATTCATTAAAAAGTTCAAACTTTTCATTCCAAAGGGACATTCCTGTTTTTTGGATTTGCAGCAGGGTTGTGATAGTGAGGTTAAGTGTGATAGGGGGTTGGGAGGGTGGCCTAATGGTTAAGGTGTTTGCCTTACAAACACAAGGTTCAGGGTTTCAGTCTCACAAGGAATAATTGGCTAGGCTTAAAATTTCTCGCAAGGGCAGTTAACCTAGTACTAATCTATGAACTCGATGAATTAGTTTCTAAATCCAGCAAAACTGTTTGTACAGTTAGGGGAGGGTTGAAGGCATGTGACTGGTGCCTTAAAACCAGTTGCTTTGGGCAGGTGAAGCTTGTCAGCCTGGGAAGGCAGCCTACCTAGGGGAAGGTAAACTATGATTTAAAACCTTCGCTGCCTTGCATCAATACATCATTATGATGAAGGCTTTGGGAATAAACCCCCAAGGAAAAATACGAAGCTTGAGCCCTTAAGGCAGTTTGAAGTTGTATTCAACCTCACTCTGGCAGTTCCTGCAATGAAACTAATGCCATGATGTACTGGCCTTGCCTTTTCCCTTGGATTGCATCAGTGGCATGGACAGGGGGAAACTGCTGCTGGGCAGCAGCTGTTTCCTTAAAATTCCCTTGCACAGGCCTGTGCTCTGGAGAACCCACTCTCCAGTTTTGCTTTGTGAGCAGTAATACAATACAGGAAGCAGCAGTTACCAGTAATAAGCCAATGCACTCAATTGGCATAGAGTGAGGTGCCATAGGCTGGTTCTGATGGTGGTAGACATCCTTTGATCTCTTTGGGCAGCTACCACAAGCCTTAAGCTGAGCATCCTTCAGCCAAACAGATGCTGCCTCGCCATGGTCCATTTCTCTACTCGGTGTGTGGGGCTTAGGGAACCCCCAACAGGTGGATTGTTAACCATACACTTGGAAAAACAAAAAAGCAACAAAATAAACCAGCCTTTAGGCTAGGCACATGGAATGTAAGGACAATGACTCCAGAAGATCTGCAGAACATCAGTGATGCTCAGACGACAGCAGTCATTAACAACTAGCTGAGCAGATTGCAGATGGACACTACAATTCTCTAGGAAGCAAGGCTGATGTACATTAGATGTTTTGGGGAGAAGAACTTTACATTTTTCTGGCATGGGAAGCTTCCAGAAGAGACCAGGGAACAAGATGTTGGTTTCACAATCAGAAACAATCTCATTAGACTGCTGAAAATTTGGCTACAAACATCAGTGGTCATGGTCACTATCTCCAGCATCTATGCACCTACTTTAACTTCTACCCAGGAAGTCAAGGACAAGTTTTATAACAAACTTAGTGCTGCTATTAGTAAGGTCCATCCCATGAACCATTATTCATTCTTTGCGAGTTTAATGCCTGAGTTGGCAATGACCATCACAGCTTGCCATCCTGCCTGGGATAGTTCAGAACAGGAAAGATGAATGAAACTGGATAGTGTCGCCTTGAGCTTTGCTCCCAATATGACCTCTACATAACCAACACCGTCTTCAATGTTATGGCGATACCCAAGATCAAAATATTGGCACCAGCTTGAACTTGTCCTCACCAAATGTAGCAATTTAGAAAGTGTCAGGGTAATGCACAGTACCATAGCGCAGACTGTGATACTGGCCACATGCTCATGTGCAGAAAGGTGAACATCCAGAAATGAACGTTCTTTCACTCTAAGAATGACAGAGGCAAGACTCATGACCCTTCAAAAGTATACAAGTTTGTTCAAGCACTAGAGCAAGCCTTGCCCTGTTTGGATGGCACTGACACTAGCAAGAAATGGGGAAAACTACAGGATGCTATCTGTAACACTACAATAGCTCTCTCTTTGGGAAAAACACAGTCAAGTGTGCAGATTGGTTTGAAGCCCACTCTGAAGTGCTGATACCCCGACTGAGAAGAAGAGACAGGCAAGGAAAGATCTGTTTGTGATTCTGGCAAAGACTAGTTGTCCTCCAGTGCTGCTTAGCATTATCAGGGCATTCCACGAATTCATGAAGGGGACCATCATGTACAATGGATTCACATCAGAACTTTTCGAGATACTCAGTGGAGTAAATCAGGGTTGTGTAATGGTTTCAACATTGTTTGGTATCTTCTTTTCGGTGCTGTTGAAATTTGCTTTTGGCACTGCTATAGAAGCTATCTTTCTCTGAACCAGAAGGGACAATGACCTCTTTGAACTTTCAAGGCTTAGATTGAAGACCAGCATGATTAGGAAACATCTAAGTGAGTTCTTGTTTGCTGATGATGCAGCTATTGTGCTTCACACTCAACAAGAGCTTCAGTCACTAATGACTTGCATTGTTGATGCATATATGGAAGACCCAATTGATGAGCCAAAATGTGGGCAATGAGCCATCAATCAAGGTGAGAGACTATGAGCTGGAGATCATTCATGAGTTCATGCACCTAGGCTCTACAATCTCTAACAACTTGTCACTTGATAACAACATAACAAGCACACTGGAAAAGCCACCAACATGTTTTTCAGGCTGATAAAGAGAGTATGGGCAAATAATAAGCTCACTGTACACACCAAGGTGCAGGCTTACATAGCCCATGTTTTGAGCACATTAATGTATGCCAGTGAAACATGGACTATGAGCTCAAAACAGGAGCAGTGGCTAATGTATTCCATGTGATCTGCCTTAGGCCATACTTGGTATCTCATGGCAGGACAAGATCCCCAATTGGACAGTGGTTGAGAGGATAGGCACCACCTCCGTTTTCACCCTCCTGAAACAGAGACGTGTTGGTTGAGTCATGTCTCAAACATGATGGATGACTGAATAGTGCTTTCTGGAGAGCTGCAGTCTGGAAAGAGGCCAAAATTGTGACACAAATTGTGCTACAAGGACATATGTGCGCATGACCTAAGTACTCTATCATTCTGAACACCTGGTATTCTCTCACCTCAGACAAGATTGCCTGGAAATGGGAAGTGAAGGAAGCACTCACTATGCATGAAACCACCTTAGTAAGGATTGCAAAGGATAAGAGAGTCCTCAGGAAGATCCATGCCCATGATACCAGATGGACATCTGTCTGCTCCTGTTGAGAATGTGGGAAGGACTGGCACTCCCATATTGGATTGCACAGCCACAGAAGGTGCTACTCGAATCAATCCAGCAGAGGCACAAACCCATGATCGTTTGGGATCAAAGGATGCCTACTGGTTCTAGTATTTGTGGAAATATTGGACTTGCAGAGAAACAGGAGGTCCAGGACAATTGGGTCTCTAATGACGAGACAGGGGATAAAGCCTCCCAACATCTGTCATGGCAGCTCATGGACTTTAACTCTTTGATCTTTTTGGTTAGGAACCTTTGGGGTATTTCTAATTTTTTGATATATTTACTGAGATACAATTCAAAGGGGGAACTATGTTTGATAATTGTTCAATGCTGAGTATAAGGGAGTAATTACCTCTTTAAACCTTGGCATTATTCCTTTTGTAATTAGCTGAGTTAAATAAAATAATTCTCTGTCAACTGTTGTCACATGATGGTGAAAAGAAAGGGAGTTGTCAACCCAAGTGTCTGTGACTATATTTTCATTATGTATAGGTGTGTTGTCTAGACAGTATGATAATGGGAGGGGTTGTCTACCAAACATGATGATACTACATGTTTTAATTAGTTTTAATTAGTTTCTGCCCATTTTAGTACACCTGGAGATTACTAGGAGAGTTCATTCTAGAAGGTTTGGGTGTCATAGGTTGACTTAATAACAACCCCTATCTGCAGACCTTGTTAGCCAGAGGTCTTGGCTCTCTGTTTGGAGATCTGAGAAGTAAGTACCAAAAGGATCCTAGCATCAAGACTTGAGACACACTGCTGGTCACTTTCATACTTTCTGATGAGGTACCCACAACTCATACTGTGTGAGTTCTGAATTTTAGCCAGTTTGTTATCCATCTTACCACATGTGAGTCAATTTTTTAAAACATTTAGCTTTTATATGATGCCTGCATGGGGAATGGTGTTGAAAGCCTTGACTAGGTCAAGATACACTATGTGCACTTCATGGCCACCATCTATAGCCTCTGTAACCTTTCTGAAGAAATTTACCAAATTAAATAGACAGGATGTACCCTTCACAAAGCTAAACTGCTGGGACTCAAGTCTAACATGATTCTTAATTTCACAGTTTCTGAGGTCATTTGTAATACAGCCCATTGTTGTGCAGTTGAGGCTCATAAGGCTATACATACCTGAGTCAGTTGTAAGGCCACCCTTATGGCGGGGCATCTCCACTCTTGTGTGCCACTCATCAGGGACACAAAAGTAGCTAAACTTAAGTTAAACAGTTTGAGGAATGTGTTTGCAAGGGCATGTTTAACATTATTAATTAAGCAATCAGGTATGCTATCAACTCTCACAGAGGAAGTTTTGTTTGTCTGGGTTAGCACTTTCAGTACATGATCTTTAGAGATAATTGGGGGATTAAGGGATTCAGATACTCTGGGTCTTTAAATAGAAGTCCTTTGGGAGAAATTGGCACTACATTTGTTTACAATGATATTAGCAATGTCAATTGAACAGAATAGAAGGCCCTGTTATGAATAACTTCTAAATGATGTGAGGTATTTTTTTATTTTTCTGACATAGCTATGAAGGAATTATAACTATATTTGATTTCAGAGGCCAGCCTATATTCATGGCCCCCAGTAGTGGCCCTGACAGTATTCTTCATTTTTTGTAAAACTTTTGATATTACCCTTGAGAAGATGGGTTTCAGATATATTAAATGATTTAAGGAATGTTTGTTTTTGTTCTATAGTTTAATTATGGCAGTGAACCAGCAGAGTGGCTTGTTTTTGAATTTCCTGTGATATTTGATTCTGATCAAGACTGCTCCTTTCTAAATGGATGTAGAATTTCTTAGATTCCTTAGTGAAGTTTGTTGAGTTTAGCACATTCACAGCCCTTAAATTCAGTGGGATTTACTATAGGACCTTTTTGGATGTTAAAAAAGAAGGTCACAAGCTTATGGTCAGATTTCACGGGGGAAAGAAGTACCAAAGGAGTAGCGAAGAGATGGTCATATTTGTAAGAATCAGGTCATTAGTGCTGTGTCCTCAAGTAAGTTTATTTACCAAATGCAAAATGGAATTATGTTTTATTAAGTCTGGGAATTTTTGGCCCTATCCTACATTGAAAGTTAATTTATTGAAGGGCAGTTAAAGTAATCCAAAATAAAGAAGTTTTTGCTAATAGGGAGATCATTCAGAACACTGAGGAATCTTACATTGTCATCAGGGGAAAAAGGTGTTCTGTGACACTCTATTAAAGCAATAACCGATGACGTGGTGTGGTATATTGAAGATTTACCCCCAGCTGGTGTGGTTAAATCACGAGGGTGAAGCCCGAGTGATTAAATAAAGCCAGCTGTGGGTAAATTTCAATGTACCACAACCACAGAGTCTGTTATTGCTATTATACAATGACATTATTTAAGAAAAAAATACTTACTTTTCTTAAATAATGTCTTTGTATAATGATGCATTATTGTTCTTCCTCTGGTTGTGGTATACTGCTTCCCTGTTTTGATGTACTGAGCATGCGTATGGGACTTGTGCCCCATGTATATCCAGTACATCAATGCTTTGAAACGGAAGCAATGAAGAAAAGAAAGTCTCTGTTTCTCTGTTTTTACTTTTTTTTTTTATTTGTTTAAAAAAATATTTTGAGGACTTTATACCAACAGAAAAAAGTCCAGGCGACCGGACCTTTTTTCCGTTGGTATATTGTGGGATTTACAACGGGCACACTGGCCAATCAGCATGCATGTTTTAGAATATTAATGGGGGGGTCGTTGTATAATAGTTGATAATCAATCCTTAAAAGAACATAACTGCTCTTTTAAGAATCACCCTATGTAAACTATTCACCAGTTTTACAACTACTCTAGTACACACCCAACTTACTGCTTTAAATTACAATTGTAAGCACCACATCTTTTTTTCCTTAATACTGTTTTTATCTCTTCTTCACATATTTTCTTGTACAATCCTCCCCTTCATCCTAATTCCCCCTTCTCAACCATCTATCTATAAGCTTCTTTCCTGTACTTCAAATTCTTCATTGCAAATAGTGCAAATATCACTTGTATTGTTGCTCTGATATGTGATATTGGTGTCTATTATTCTCTTGCAAATATCTTCAAAATTATTTTGGTTTAACTCACTCACATTAAGAAACCAGTTTCATCAGAATCATAGCAAGTTTGGTTCTATGAGTACCTCTTTGCAGTATAAAACACCTCTACTAAATTGTTGCAAATGACTTAAAATTGCTCCTTGTTTCAGTGCATTGCCTGTCAGAAGAGATATCAGGTTAAGCAAAGAGCTACTGTATATCTACAAAATCAGTCTTTGCTTAAATGTGCCAAAAACTTTGCTAAACTGTAGCAAACAACTGTGCTAGCATATTGCTACAGTTTTAACATGCAAACACTGACAGCCACAGTTGTGGCTGTATAAATGAATGGCAATGCTGCCTACAGTGACCAATTACCACACCTTCTACAGCAAAACATTGTGCCCCTATCAGCTTGCACTCATGGCAGTCACTCTTGGACCCAACCTTGCTATGCTTTGTGCCTCAATAAGAAAAATGTAGTGTGGGATAATTTACTCTGCTATATAGTATTAAAACTTTGTTTTTTGGCTTTTGTTATCATACTGGCTGAGTCTGAATATGTAACATTGAGATCAGAGCTCTAGCTTCTAACAAACAAATTAACTAATTAATTAAATACATACATAAATAAAGAATAAAGAGGAGCCCTAAAGAAAGAAGAGAATAAGAAATAAACAGGCATGGTATCCACCACTGGCCATAGAGGAGTATCTGGAACAAGGATACCTCTGGATGCCACGTTGACGTTTAATTATAGTGAAATATTTAAGTTTGTGCTCTGCTTCTCTCTCTGTATCAAAAGTAGCACAGATGTCCTTCCTTAGAGCACAGTTTAGCTCCAAATATTAAAAGAAAATCTTGATTCCACTCCCCTTACCCAAAGCTTTCTTCTGATAGTCACAAATGTTTGTCTGCTTTGACCTACTGGAAGTTCAGAGTACATAGAGAAAGAGATAGTGTCTATAGGTATCCTATTTTGTGTTTGTGTTCTTAGTTTTAACAACTTTGCTAGCACAGTACATGGTATTAAAGTGAGCTGAGATTGTTTAATACCTGTGCTGTGCATTGAATGCCACGATTACCATGATTACCCTCTGAAACTGGGAAAAAGACTTGTTAAGCCTGTTCCTAGTGTGATGCCTGATCTTAATAGTGCTTAGGGGTGCTTGTTAAGCCTGTTCCTAGTGTGATGCCTGATCTTAATAGTGCTTAGGGGTGCTTGTTAAGCCTGTTCCTAGTGTGATGCCTGATCTTAATAGTGCTTAGGGGTGCTTGTTAAGCCTGTTCCTAGTGTGATGCCTGATCTTAATAGTGCTTAGGGTGCTTGTTAAGCCTGTTCCTAGTGTGATGCCTGATCTTAATAGTGCTTAGGGGTGCTTGTTAAGCCTGTTCCTAGTGTGATGCCTGATCTTAATAGTGCTTAGGGGTGCTTGTTAAGCACTCCTAAGAACTATTAAGATTGGGTCATGCATTAGTGACTAAAAGCAGACAGTGCTAGCCAGCAAAGAACAGTGACAGAAGGAAATATAACTTTTAAAACTTTTAGACCTTTACAGATTTATAAACAGAAAGTGGGATACAGCAAAGTATCTATCAGCTTTTAAAGCCATTAGTTCTACAGAGGGGAATATCATTTCTGATTGCTATCTGTTTGGTAGTGCTAATTGTTTTACTGGATTTCAAAAGTTTTAAAAGATGGTACAACACTTTGTGTTTATACACCATTTTCTTTCTGTAATTGGTAGCACATGGAGCAAGTGAATCTCCAGTGAATCTCCATGCACTACAAAGAATTCTTCTGGGTCACCCCTTATTATGTGTGACTGGTATGGATGCCAGGATTCATCTCCCAAGCTTCACTCTAGAAGTAATTCTTTCCTTCTACTCAAATTGTTTTGTTACATCCTACTCATAGATAATTTGCCTCTAAATATCACTTACAGTAAACAAAATCTCATAATGTCCCCATTAAAATTCTAAACCATCTTCAATTCTACTGTAATTTTCTTATTTATTTAATAAATAGTATTTATTATTGCACGTCTATTGTGCAATCCCTAATAGAACCAAGATGCTATCCTCCAAAAAATGGAAGCCAGTCTGGTGGTCCCCTGCCATAAACAAACTCTACAACAGAAGAAAGAAACTGTTTCAAAAAAGAGTAAAATCCCATGATTGGAGGAACTCCCTGGTCAGCCTCAGTAAAAAGCTGAGATCCCTCATAAAATCCTCCAAAGCTAGTTATGAAAACAAAATCGCCACTGATTCTAAAGACACCACAAAGCATTCTATAGCTATGTCAAGAATCTCAATGGCAACACTCAGATCTGCTCTGAGGTACAGCACAATGGCACTAAATATACAGAACCAACTGATATTGCCAACATCCCTGCAGATAGGTTCAGTGCTAACTTTACCCCCCTCACCCCCTAAAGGGCCCATCTCTATACTGGAAGAATACAAAGTTCCTGTAATCATGGCTGCACAGGTAAATACCACACTCTTCAAAGCCAAGAACACAGCATCCATGGGACCTGACAACATCCCAGGCTTCGTTCTACATGAATTACAGAATGAACTGGCACCCCACCTAAGTACCATGTTCAATTATAGCCTCACCTCAGGCTTTGTGCCCACTGAATGGTGCACAGCGATGGTTATCCCACTCCACAAAGGGTGAGCCACCATGGACCCTGGGAACTACCATCCCATTAGCCTGATGAGCCTGGTCTGCAAGACTATGGAATGTATCATCATGGAACATATAAACAATGACATTAGTAATCTCCAAACTCTGGACCCCACCCAATTCGGGTTTGTAAAAGGCAGATCATGTCTCCTAATCCTGATAGACTTCTTTGAAGCGGTCACCAAAGCTGTAGATAAAGGTAAGGTGGTTCACACAGCCTATCTAGATCTCACCAAGGCTTTTGACACCATCCCCCACTCTGGAATTATAGATAAACTCTCGAAACTAGGTATAAATCCCCATGTCACAAGATGGGTTGTCAACTGGCTCACTGACAAAACCCACACTGTGTAAGTAGCAGACTCCAAATCCAACTTCAGACCAGTGACAAGTGGAGTACCACAGGGTTCAGTCCTGGGTACTCTCCTGTTTGATATCTACTTCTCAGAGGTACAGGCTAACAGAGAAGATCTTTGGCTAATGAAGTTTGCAGATGACTGCAAACTAGGACCCATAATTGAAACTCCTAATGATGTGGACATCCTTCAAAAGGGCCTCAGGCTCAATGCCAAAAAGGACATTGTCATCGTTTTTGGTAAAAACTCTGTACCCATGAACTACCACATAGGTGGTAGTCTACTTAACACTGAAAGTGTGATAAGAGACCTAGGGATACAGGTGGACAGTAGTCTCTCCTTTGATAATCACATCATCATAGTAGTCAGGAAATCCTTCTATGTGGCACACCTCATCACAAAAGGTTTCTCATCCAGGAAAAAAGAGGTCATTGTTCCCCTCTACACATCAGTCATTACACCCATTATAGAGTACAATGCCCCTTTTAGTATGTACCTCACAAGACATCTCCAACAGTTAGAATGGCTGCAGAAATATCTCACAAAGAGGATTACCGGCCTCAAACAGATGCCCCACGCAGACTGTCTAAAAAAACTCCAGCTTTACTCCGTCGCATATCACCTACTCAGAGGCAATCTCTGCCTAACATATAAAGCTATGTCAAACACAGAGCTGTTGGACATGCTCCACTTAAAGAAATCCCAATCCCTCCAAGCTACATGCTCTAGGGACCTAAACCTTGTCACCACAATAAACAGAACATGCTGGAGGGATAGATTCCTGTCCCAGAGACTTCCCATACTCTGGAACAAACTACCTATCTATATCAAACAAAGCTCCTCATTAGCACTCCAAGGAAAAATCTTCATGATTGTACAGGAGATAAGAAATTCACCCGGGGGATCACTTCTGTGGCTCTGCTCGACAGGGGCACAAGAAAATAATTTTCTTGGGTGGTGAAAGCCAGGGTACCTTTTTGGCTAGGCTTATATAGGCCCTAAGCCCAATAGCCTAGTACCTACCTATGAACCTATGAACCTATAATACATAATGCAAATTTATTTTATTCACCCCCACTAGACTCACTCCTCTAAAAAGATACCTGTCTTTCTTATACTTCATAATCTATCACATACTCCTTAGATTAGGAGATATCCACTCTAACCCTGGACCTCTACAGTGTCCAAGATCCTCTAACCCCAGTACCCCTATCATTTTATCAGACTCACCCCAAATTCCAACAATGCTGCCATTAACAGGCAAGACAAACTTTCAACCACATGTATTAACACTTGCAGCATAAATAATAAGCAGGCATCACTAGAATCCTGGCTAATTATCAAAACCCCCAGTATAATATCCTTAAATGAAACTTAGCAAAAACACAGCTACTGTCTATCTGCTTATATCTGCGATAACTATAACATCTTTCCTGATATGAGGCCTGATCTTAGCGTCAGGGGAGGAGTAATGCTCCTTAGCAAACAAGGTGCATTTTTGATGATCCTTTGTACATCCAAAGGCAGCCAACATGACTACAAAGCCCCTAAATGGATACTAGCATGTCTCTCTTTAGGAAAAAATACCCACCTTAATATAGCCTTGGTCTACATTTCACCAACCTTCTCTATTTCTGTCATAAAAGTTACCATACATCAAATATTCCCACAGGTTCTCACCAAAACTACAATACTTCTGGGTTACTTCAACCTAGATGCTTGTGGACCTGAAGAATCTTAACTAAATAAAATGCTACCATAACTTAACCTAGACCAGTTAGCAAAACAGACAATCAGGTCCAGTTTCCAGTCTATAAAACACACAGCATTAGGCCTCATTATTACTAATATGGAATATTGTTGTGTTAAAATAAAAAAAATCCCAAACCCCCTACTTGACCATTGGCCATTTTTTTCTTACTGGTCATTAAAAATAATAAAGCCCATTCATCAAATTGTTTTTGGGAGACCAATTCCTCCACATAACCTAGCTATGCTTGATCGTCATTTGAATTCCATCAGTTTGGCTCCTCTCTATGAGCCGAATGATCCCAAAGCTTCACTAACTCTCTCACTCTCACAGCTTTACAGGTTTTAGTCTGCCCCTGCATTCTAGGAAGACAAAGGAGGCAAAAATATATTTGGTTAACTAATGAGATTAAGCTTTTCAAGAAACAGAGGGACAAAGCCTGGATATACTCAACGCAGGAACCTACCAAATGAATCTGGCAAAGCACATGTCTTGATGTAAGAAATAAACTGGGCTAACTACTGACATTTCCAAAGCAACTAACCTAAGACAAAAGCAATTGTCTTCCACTAAAAGAAAAACAAAACAGTTTTAGAAATAAATAAAAAATCTGAGTAGTCAGTTCAACAGTAACTCTCAGACTTTCAATTTGCCCTTAACTAACATAATAACACATTCAGAAGCCTATACAGATCTCATATTATCCTCCATCAAATATATCACTAGTACTTTATCTTCACCTAATAGCAAGATACTACCCACACAAAACAACCAGCAACCAAAGCCATACCCTCTGACTGAAGATGCACCTACATTCCACTTTGCTGCTACTTCAGCTAAGGAAAGCAAAACATTGCTACAGAATTTGAAAGTGATATCCTCTAAAATATTGCACTGTTGACCCTCCTTCCTTAGGAAAGCAGCAGCAGAGAGAGAGAGAAAGGGAATTGCTAAGCCATTAACATTTATCTTACCTTTCTCTTAACCTCTGGCATAGTTTCTCATCCAATTAAGCATGCAATTATTTTTCCACTTGCTGAAGTCACCCTAAAACTTTCAGGGAGTTTTAAGCCATCTCTCCTGTGTCCTCTTCCCAAAATATTTGAAAAAAAATTATTTACAAACAGCTACTCAAACATATCAATCGCTAACATAGCTGGCCTTAGGCATAGGCCAACTAGGCGGCCACCTAGGGTGCCAGTCTAGCAGAGGGCGCTTTTCCAGTATTTGTTTGGTGTAGGTAGGCCAGGATGGGGGCACCATTGCTGTGGTGGGGGGCACCGTGTAGCCCTTTTGCCTAGGGCACCAGCTGACCTAAGACTGCTCCTGATAGCTAAAGACTCCTGCTGGACAGACAGCATGGCTTCAGAAATGCCTTTAACACAACTACAGCATTACTTACAGCTGCTGACACCATTTACTGTAACATTAACTAGGCATCATTATGGCTGGTATTTTGAACAAGCAAAATCTCCTCCAAGTAGTCCACAGCAGATGTAAAACACAAGGTTTAATGAAAAATAAATAAATAAATAAAACATTTAAAAATAAATAAACAATAAATAAATATTTATTTATTATTTATTTATTTATTATATATTTTTTATTTTTTTTTATTTATTTTTTCATTAAAACTTATGTTTTACATCTGCTGTGGACTACTTGGAGGAGATTTTGCTTGTTCATTTTCACTTGCAACACTCCAGTGGTTTACTTTCTTCAGGCATCACCCTCCTGTTTTGCTGTTTTATATGGCTGGTACTTTGTTGACATGACCATGATCTTTGAAACCCCTATTTACCAAACTCCTTAAACTTAACTTTGGTCAAAATGTCATCATGTATTGCCAAAGCTACCTTGAGAGGAAGACAATCCAAGTTTATGCTAGTAGTCAGTTATCTAACTCTGAAACCCTAAACACAGGTGTCCCCAATGGCTCTGCATTGGGACCTTTATTGTTATCTCTTTTCATTAATGGTCTCCCTAATGACCTCCCCAAATTGGAGCTAACTCTTTATGCTGATGACACACTCCTTTAACCTCAGCTGTAGCAGTCTCTCTTAAAATTCTACCAATGAGATGAACAAAACAAACTTCTAATTAAGTTAGCTACATAAAAATACTTATGGTATTCTCCACCAGACAAAAAGTCCCTTAATTAGCCAACAGTGATACCCAAGGAAATTCTGTTCTATGTGTCACCGAGTGCAAATATTTAAAGTTATGATGTTAGATAAGTCCCTGAACTTCACAAGTCATAGGTTCATAGGTTCATACTAGGCTATCTGCCCTAGGGCATTTGTAAGCCTAGCCAGAGTGTGTTTGGCTTTTGCCACCCATTTTAAATTAATTTCGCTATGCCCTTTTTCGAGGTTAGTATACTGTGCCTCTATCTAACAGTGACACAGAAGTAATACCCGGGGTAAACCTATGATCCCCCATCCACTCATCAAGATTCCTCTTGAAGAGAGTCAATGAGGGACTCTGCCTAACCTGGACTGGGATTTTATTCCAGAGTGAAGGGAGCCTCTGGGTTATGAATCTGTCCCTCCAGCATGTCCTATTTATTTCAGTGCTGAGGTTCAAGTCTCTCGAGCGCGTAGCTCAGTGGGATTTGGATTTTCTGAGGTGCCGGATGTCCATTAATTCCGGGTTGGACATGGCTTTATACGTCAGGCACAGATCACCTCTGAGCAGGTGACATGCCACTGAGTAGAGCTGGAGTTTCTTTAACCAGGCAGCATATGGCATCTGTTTGAGCCCTTTGATCCTCTTGGTGAGGTACTTTTGGGGTCTTTCCATTTGCTGCAGATGTCTGGTAAGGTACATCCCAAAGGGGCATTGTACTCAATTATGGGCCTGATGAGGGATGAGTAAAGAGGCACGATGACCTCCCTTGATCTAGATGTGAATCCCTTCATGATTAGGTGGGCTATATAAAATGTTTTTCTTACCACTTTGGCCACGTGGTTGTCAAATGAGAGATTGCTATCAACTTGGGTCCCCAGGTCCCTAATTACTTCTTCTGTACTTAATAGATTACCACCTATGTGGTAATTTGTGGGCACTTTGTTTTTGCCAAAGGGGATGACTATACACTTTTTGGCATTTAGCTTGAGGCCATGGCTCTGGCACCAGTTGTCTGTTTCTATGAGGCCCTTTTAGAGGATGCTTGTGCTGGCTGGAGAGTCAATTATAGCGCCCAGTTTGCAGTCATCTGCAAACTTGGTCAGCCACAGTCCTTCCGTGTTGGCCTGTACCTCCAAGAAATATATACCGAACAGGAGAGGTCCCAGGACTGAGCCTTGTGGGATGCCACTTGTAACTGGTTTGGAGTCTGACATGGCTCAAGCAATTCTAACCATGTGGGTTCTGAGTCATGAGCCAGTTTGCAACCCATCTAGTGACATAGGGGTTTATATTTAAGCTGGTGAGCTTATCTATAATGCCCGAGTGGGGTATTTTATCGAAGGCTTTTGCGAGGTCCAGGTAGGCTGTGTGGACCACCTTCCCCTCGTCAATGGCCTTGGTGACTGTTTCAAAGAAATTGACCAGGTTTAAGAGGCAGGATCTGCCCTTAACAAAGCCGAACTGGGTAGGATCCAGTGTCTGTAGGTCCCCAATATCTTTTTTTATGAGGTCCATGATGATCCTTTCCATAGCTTTGCAGACCAAGCTAGTCAGGCTTGTGGGGCGATAGCTTCCAGGATCCGTTGAGGCACCACCTTTGTGGAGAGGGACCACTGTTGCTATACACCACTCTTTGGGTACATATCCTGTGGTAAGGCTGAGACTGAACAGTAGTTTTATGTTTGGGTTTAGCTCTTCTTGGTGTTCATGTAGGACGCAGCCCGGGACACCGTCTGGTCCCATTGATGCTCCGTTTTTTGCTTTGGAGAGGGCGGCTCTTACCTGAGCATCTGAGATGTCAGGGGGGCAGCACTCTGCTGGGATAGATATTTGCCCTTTTGGTGGGGGGGGGGAGATGTTTGCGCTGAACCTGTCAGCTAGGATGTTGGCAATGTCTGTGGGTTTGGTGTATTTTTTGTCATTTTGGACTAATTCTGAGCATATCTGGGAATTCCCACCCAAGCCTGCATATTTGTACTGCTTCTTACTAAATTGGTACACCTTGTTTGCTGTAGCATAGACTAGATCCAGGTCTGCTGAATCTAGTTTTGTTTGTATAACTTGAGCACTAATCCAGGCATTCTTTAAAGTATTCAATTGTATTTATTACTGCTCGGTAGTAACTTGATTAAAGTGTAGCTATTATTCAAAGTCTTTTGGATTAAGCACTTGGGCTCAGACCAGTTGTTTTACATTAGGAAGGTTTGTGGCCTGCACTGTGGTGGCAGGACAGGTAGCTTACATCCTTCTAAGTTGGGAACTGCTGATTGAGGGCTCAGTGTCTGTTATTCTAAAAGTGTATTAGTTCTGGTTTAAGCACTTGGGCTTCAGGCCAGTTATTTTACATTAAGAAGGTTCGTGGTCTGCACTCTTGTGGGAGGAGAGGCTGGACTCTGCCCTTCTGAGCTGGGAATTTCTGGTTAAAGGCTTATAGTGCCTGCATATTTGAACTGTTTCTTACTGGAATTGGTACACCTTGTTTGCTGTAGCATAGACTAGATCCAGGCCTGCTGAATCTAGCTTTGTTTGTATGCTTGTTTGCTTGTTATTTCCCTGAAACGCTAATTCCACCTAAAACGCGGCTTTTCAGCGCTTCTGTGGATCCCTAGTGACATCTGCATTGCTTACTGTACTTATTTCCTTGTTTCACTTGAAAGAAAGTTACTGTTTGTCATTTTTGCATTTAAGTTACCTGTAACACATTGCATTTAAGTTACCTGGCACTTGCTCACTAAAGCAATTATATAAGTCAGCACTAAAAAATTAAAAGCACTACACCCTCACAAACTCCCCTTGAGTACCTTGTTTCCCATTGGCCCTTTTTTTTCAATTATAAAGGAATTCCCAATACTATTCTAGCATGTCCAAAGGTCACTTGTCAATCTCCTCTCCATTCTAGCTGGTGAATCTGGGAATCCTGAGGCAATGTTACAACTGTCTCATGTACACAGACAACCCTCTCCTCCTCCCAACAAATTCCAACACATGTGAGAGATGCAACCATTTAGCCAAACTGGAGGCTAAGCTCTCTCAACTCAGTACTGGCGAAACCTGTCAGGAGGAGAAGGAAACCACATTCACTACAATTCCAGTCTCACATAGACCTACCACGACAGCAAACCAAACACATAAACACACAAAAACATACTCGGAGGCTCTAAATAAAAATCTGCCTAAGCAGCAGAGACCTCCAAAGCAGACACCCAAGCAACCGCTACCCCAAAACAAAACACGTGCAACACATAGCTCACAAAGCCAGTGTGCCGAACAGTCACAGCCCTTAAGGCTAAATAACACACCTGATACACTTGTAATAGGTGACTCTATCGTCAGGCACACTGACGTCCCGCTCACCAGGCTGAACAAGGAGAAGGTCACGGTGAGCTGCCTGTTGGGCGCTAGGATCCGCCACATAACACAAGCACTCAGGTCACTCCAAGGCAAGTACAAATATGACTCAGCCATTGTCCATGCTGGTGTGAATGACCTGAGATGTACCTCCCTGGACTACATGAAAAGAGACATAGAGGAGCTCCCTGAGCATGTGGCCCAGGCCAGTATGACCCTGACCTTGAGTAGCATCTTACCCTCACCAAGAATGATGCCACAATATGAAGACAAGATGATCAATTTCAACAATTGACTTAAGTATTGGTGTCATTCAAAGGGGATCCAATGCCTGTCAGCCTGGGATGACATGCTCGACAGGCCACGATGCTTCGCTAGGGATGGCTTGCACCTGTCACCCCTGGGCTTTCGGATATTGGCAAAGGCTCTTGCTACCCCCATAGTGCCTTTTTTAGGCAAGGCTCAAAAGACAAACCCACCTCCATAGGTATCACAAGGGATAAGAAACTAAGAGTAATGCTACTCAACGCCAGAAGTCTAAACCTTAAGATGCATGCACTCGAAACTCTCCTTAGCATGGAGAACATCGATATCTGTGCAGTAACAGAAACCTGGTTCAAGGCTCCCGAGAGCACCCCAGCACTACCAGGTTATACCTCAAAACTTGGACTGAACCAGGAAAGGAGGGGGAGTATCAATATTCATCAAAGATACCCACACCTCCAGGTTGGTGGCACAGCATGAAGCATCAGAGACTATCCATGTGCAACTAACAGTGGGTAAAACTGCCTTCCAGTTTATAGCCTGCTACAGACCACCCTCCCAAACCAAGGAACCCCACTCGGCCTTCCTGAGAACACTGGAAAATATGAAGGTCTCTCCAAACACCATTATATTGGGCGACTTCAACTACCCAAACATAGACTGGGAGCATTACTCTAGCTCCAACACCCTAGCTCAAAGGTTCCTAGAATTTATAAACTCAAATGCTATGGAACAACTTGTTACCACTCCCACAAGAGGGGAAAACATACTGGACCTGATCATCACCAACATGGGGACTCTATGCTCCAGACCAGAAGTGTATCCCTCACTGGTAAGATCAGATCATAAACTAATCTCACTGGATATTCACATCCCGACCCCACCCCCTGCAAATAATATTACTAACAAACTTCTCTCACAGCTGATGCTTTGGTACAGAAATTCCCATTTACTAATCCCTTTTAGCCAAGAATATTTTCCTTATAAAATTAGAATATTGTTTGCCATTACTATTCATTACCATCCTTCCATTCTGCCTACAATACACAAATGCTACATATAACTGAAAATAAAATTGCCCAGTTTTCTGTACTGGTAGACACCAAATCACATCATTGCAAAAACTACTTTAGGGTCATAACTGGCTTCAGGTAAAACAATTATCCACTTATCTGATTTCCACATTACTGTACAAGATCCAGGAAAAGGGCTATTGTCCCCCCTCTCAAAACAAAAGTACATTTCACAGAACAAGGTTTGCGACTGAGAAGCAGCCACAATATCAAAATTTTACTCAGCCATCCCCCTTTCAAAACAGCAAATGGAATTCCATGGCTTTTCTAGACTCGGACCATCTGTGTGGAATAAGTAAACTCCTGAAATCAAGTCATAAAATTCCTTATTACTGCATGTTTCAAGGAATTACTTTCTGAGCACCTCTTCTACCAAAACTGACTGTAAATGCTTTAGGGACAATGGCTAAAAAATGCCACCAGATCAGGAACTAAGCACTACCCTGGCTACTAATCTTGTTATTATAAACCCATTAAACAAATTTGTTGCTAGCTATTAGTTATTTTAAATTAATGCTTTTCATTTGCCTTTTGTCTTTTCAATAGTACACTTAACCAATATGTATAATATACATTTTTGAATGCCTTAAGACATAGCATCTGAGTTAGCCCCATATCTATAATGTCTGTTGTTTGCTTGTAATTTACACTTACTGGCAATGTTACTTGGCATCTATTCCTAGGTTGTAGCTAAAAAGGGTCTTCAGGCCAGTCTACCTACCCTGTTAACAAAAAGTAAATAAATAAAAATAAATAAATATGTAAATACATTTCTTGGCAGATATGTCTCAAACACATAATAAATTGGTTTTGAGCAGAGACCCAGTCATAATCCTCTGTATATTTCACAAGATTTCTGGTTTGCCATATACTGTATGTATCTACATTAGATTTAAAGGTACTTACATATTATCGCAACCATTTGCCAAACAACTCGATAATACGTAACTAGTGATAGCTGTTGACAGTTCTCCAGTTTCTAAGAAAGTTTCTCATTAATTTGGACTGAACCATAGACAACTGACTCTTATGTGTGATTTAAATAACAAAATATTTAATTTTGCGTATTAATGCAACCAGGAGCACAGACATTCATAATCCATGGGCAAACAAGTCAACCTGCATTGTGTTAACATTAAGTGCGTGCTTGTAAGTTTTGTGTTCCTTCTGCCTGTAAATATTGTGAAAAGAAACATACATTTGCAGGTTGAGCCTGCAGTGGATGTTGTATTGATTCCTTACTGCTCTGCTCTACCCGGGGAAAGAAGTAAAAGCAAAAAAAAAAAAAAAAAACACAACAAAACAAAGGCCTGCATCACCAAGTAAGGCAGTAAAACATGAGTGACTGTAATGGTAGCAGTATTACCCACACCTATACTACATGTGGGTAACAGTCAACCTGACATCTTCTAAGTGTGGAACAAGTGGTCAAAACATTGGACACCTCCTAACAACTGCAATTTGTTAGCAGAAGATTTCAAACAGGACAAGCGGCTCATTTCCAAGCCATACCACAGTACAGGCAGACTGGGACTAATGTCTCTTTCAAATGATGGCCACTCATTTGCAGCAAAGGCCGCTACCCAGGAAAAGGAATTTTGCTGTTACTCCTCTTCCTACATGTCATAACCAAAGTGACAGAACACGACTTCAGACTTTACACCCCCCTTTTTATTTAAAGAGAAAGTCATTTTCCGATGACATTACCAGTTATACCAACTTACAAACCTGGTTGCAATAATACATAAGTACCGATTTAAACTTAAAGTCGGATTTTTTCTGACATTAACCTGTAGTCTGTTCAGTTCAGCAGGCAATCTGACTCCTGGAAATATATTCATTTTTGTAGATGGAATATCAAATGAAAGATCATCAGACGTTGTTTCCAGAGGATGTACTAGTCTATTCATGTTCAACTGAGTAGATAACGATTTGTTTTTCAAATGAAGAATGCAAATATAAAAAGTGCAGCACAGGTACCATCTCAAAAAATTCTAAACTACGGAATAAAGGGACAGATATTGTAGTATGTCTAATTCTAAACTACTAAATAAAGGGACAGATATTGTAGTATGTCTTTTAACAGTGCATTTTAAAACCAAGTACATAATTAGCACATATTATTGGCTGACTGAAACCTTAGAATTCTTTGCTGAAAAAGAATGATTTTCTAAAGAAATTAAACACATGCATTTCTTTCAAGTCACTGAGGCTTTAATAGGTAAATTTAAGGTATTAAAATAAGCCCATAAATTTCAATAGAAGAAACTGCTGTAATGGGATATGATTTAAATGATAGCTACTGATGCATGTGGGCTCCCTGAAAATAACTAATTAAGCCTTAAACCCTCTAATCACACCATCCAAAGAAAATAGTCACCCATCTCTGCAGAGTGCTGTGATCTTCATATGATACAGCTGTTTCGGATTATCTAGTAGTAATCTGCAAACTTAATCACTGAACAAAAATCATTCTTATGGAACATTTAACAGAATAAAAAAGAAATGACTATAGGATTGCTACATACCTAAAACATCTGTGATGATTTGTGACTTACTACTTCCAGGCCTAGTGAAACATCCCAGTAGTCTGAAATTTCAGTAATTTAAAGTCCTTATACCTGGAGTATATCTCTAAATCTGAAAATTATTCTGTGGTAACTTTTTGAAATATGATTTTATTTTATGAGATTTGCACAGCACAATGTCCAATTATTTCTTGTGAACTAAGTAGTTGTAATTGTAGAACTTATTAGACTTGTAATTATACAAAAGAACCTGTTATTTAATATCTTCAGAAATACAGACTTGTTGATTTTTAATGTTAATTGCTCTGACTGCTTTGTACTAATATGCCAGTGGGGTGGGCAAGTTAACAATAATCTTCAAGTTACCAGTTAAAAAAAAAAAACAAGTTACACCAGTTTTTCAATATGGGACAGTTTAATTTGCCATACCAGAATGGAACTCTAAATTTAAACTTAAAATGAGAGATTTTAGAGGAAAATGAAGATCCCTTTGGTAACACTTTATCAGTAATACCTACACTTGAAGAAGGAGGCGATACCTGTTCCATGTTTTTATATCTGACATTCTTTCTTGGTAGATAACACCTCAGCCTCAATGAAAATTAAAATCAGCTTATTCCATACATTGCTAGACTCCTCCTCTGCACACATGGCATTGGGCTGATACTCCATCAGCTCCAATGACATCCCATCCCATATGTATATACTGTATGCATTCATTTTTAGTTGTGCAGCAGATAGTGCTGTCTCCTCACTGTAAGAGGTTCTCTGGTTCAGTTCTCAGCTGGGATGCCTTCTGAGTGGAGTCTGCATGTTCTCCCTGTGTTTGTGTGTATATTCTCTGGGTGCTCCAGTTTCCTCCCACGTTCCAAAGAATTGAACACTGTAAATTAGCTGTAGGTGTGAGTGTGTGTGTGTGTGTGTGTGTGTGTGTGTGTGTGTGTGTGTGTGTGTGTGTGTGTGTGTGTGTGTGTGTGGTATGGAAATACAACCATTTCAGGGCTAGCCACTTGGCAGTGTGAAATTTAGCTCCAGATGATATGTCACTTTTGTAGTGATACCTTGACCCCATGTGAAAAATGTGAAAAGGGGGTTGTGGATGGATCGATGGATAGATGGATTAATTTCTATCAACAGCATTGCATTCCCTGCCTTTTTACCTTCCTATTCCTCAACTTTTAAGCAGTACAACCACTTGTACTGCTGGTTATAGCTTATCCTTCAAATGTGAAGTCATAAAAATCAAACCTAAGTAAAAAACATCTTCTTAAAGCCCATCTATAGCGTCTCAATGCAATGTAAAAAAGAGGGTAAACAGGGAATATAAATCACACCTCCATAATGCTAAATGATGAGCTCAGAATCTGTGGGTGTGGTTTGTGACATTCCCAGGACAGGATGTGCTCTGTGCTGCATACAGTGTCACATGATGTGTTGGTCTCTGCTCTGTTTTGTCTCTACTCTTTCAACCTTTGAGTATGCCTGATTATACATGTTTGGCAGCATTTTAGCTCCCATTCAGATCCCATTATTCTTTCTGAATCACAGGTGGAAAGCAATCATTCCTTGTACCACAGTAAACTCACTTGTCTGTACACAAGGGGTTCATGAAATCAGGAAAAATTTTAGATAAATTACCACTATTGTAATGTAGAAATTCTGCAGACAAATCCATTTTATCCATGAGATCAAAAAGGCTGCACAATGGCTATCATAAAATACCTTATTTGTCTTGTACTGTTGCCTGTACCTTCAAGTAACCTTAGAAAAGATAATAGGAAGCTATACAATAGAATTTCTATTCCAAATTATCTCTTCTATATTCTGTTTATGCCATAAGGAAATATTTTTTTTTTTAAATTATATTTACGTTACGGGATAAAACACCAATGCAAAAACATGCAGTAGTTTTTATTTATTTTTATATTTACGTACTTAGCTGAGTTGATTTGGTAATAATCTGATGCCAGCATTATTTAGCATGAAATTTATGATCTAGTAACATAATGATATTGTAATCCTATAAATGAAGACAACACTTTATGGACTAAACAAAGACAACCAGCTAATTAGCTGAGAGCGATAGAAAGAGATAGACAAGCAGACAGTGGCAGAGAGACAGAAAGACAAGAAAGACAAATGGAGATATAATCAAACATACTAAAGTCTAATGAGTGTATAACTTTGGAAATGTTAAGAAATTTTCAAGTTATTATGAACACATGCTGTATAAATAAATGCTGCATCTAAGATCAATCTTTCAGTAGAGGTTCTGTCCAATGAAGCTGCCAAAGTCAATGAAAAGTCAAAGAATGAAATTAACACACTATTAAAATACAAACAAAACATATATGCGTTAGCTAAATATCATCACATTTCTTTAACGGTTGTGTGCTAACAGTCTTATATTTATGCGGGTCTGCTACCTTCCATTTAACATTATCCATTTTAATTATGAGAAAAGTGTCTGCAGGAATGAAAATAATACAAGACTAATATAGTGGTATAATCACATGTAAAGCTATGTTTCATCCTTTTCGCAAGTCCATAGTTTCACAGGTAGTTACCAGGCATGTGCTCCAGGAGACCATTAAGGAGCCTAGACCAATTTTCCAAACTCCCCAAAACACTGTCTGCTGAATTACTTGCTCAAGATCACACAGTAGTCAAATAGAAGCTTAGACATTTTGTTTTGCAGTGCAGTCTTGCAGCGGTAGTATTGTCACCTCACAGCAAGAGGTTCTCTGGTTCAGTTCTCAGCTGGAGTGCCTTCTGTGCGGAGTCTGCATGTTCTCCCTGCATTCATGTGGTTTACCTCCAGGTGCTCCGGTTTCCTCCCACATTACAAAGACATGCATCTGGAGCATTTCACCCCGGGTCTCTGCTAAAAATTGGCTTTGTTCCAAGTCAGACTTTCCCGCCAAATAAATAAAATAAATATGAAGTACTTTGAAATGCATGCTGTGACTTTTTTTCCCTAGAGATTTAAGTATGAGCCTAGTGGAGATGGAAATGACCTCATTAATAGGTACAAAGTATTAAAGTATGCAGTTCTTAATGAAAAAATCATGATATGTTTTGTGTGCTTTATTTTCTTGGTGGAAATGCAAAATCTTGCTATTACATCGTGATGGTTTGGACCTTCAATATCTCATTGTCTAAGCCTGTTCATAGACTTCTATATTTCTATGCTATTTGCAGCAACAGACTTTTACATATGAAAAGTGTGTGTGTGTGTGTGTGTGTGTGTGTGTGTGTGTGTGTGTGTGTGTGTGTGTGTGTGTGTGTGTGTGTGTGTGTGTAGCATGAATGTAGGTCTCTATGTATCCTGTTATATACATGCTACAGTATTCAAACTATAATATAAGTAACTGACTGCTCTCTAAAGAACTAACTTTTTGCTGACAACCCAGATAAGCTTGTGATTTGTATAGTATTTCCTGCAGCCTTTTACTCCGTGATTTTGTAATTATAGACAAATGGACCACACAGGTGAATATAAAACAGTGAAACAGAACTGAATTGTGTTAACAATATAAATAGCAGCTTCAGCATCCCAAGACTATACATAAATCAAATGCAGTGGATTGCATTCATGCATGAGAAGGTAATAGTATTCCTTTAAGTGCATCACATAACCTCCACCCTACTGTGTCCTATTTTTTATACATTATATATACATCATTTTTGCAGTTTTGCATTTGTTAGATATTTTCATGTAACTCCATACAGTTGTATTTCCATATGCTGACATTTTGTTAACTATATTGTTACCTTCTGTTTCTGAAATCATGAAAAACATATCTTATTGATTGTATAGTGAGCCTCATGCATTCAAAGGTTGTACATCAATGCTGCTCAGAGTTTGATGTCTAGTACAAACATACAGACTTAAGGATGAATTAATATATGTACAAGGAAATGTCTTTAACAGAGTAGCTGTCACGTCCTGCTGCATGCTGAACTGGCATTTAAATGCAAAATATTTTCAGAAGAGTTCTGAGTGGATTGTTGACATGTACTGCTTGATGTAGATACATAAGTGAAGATTATATGTGACTTTAATGTTTATTTTGCAGTTATTTTCTTTTATGTTTTTGCACATATGGATTTTATTTATGTCTGCACTTGCTCACATGTAGGTTAATGTGTTGATCCAAAACTGATCATTTTCAGACATGATCCAAAAGCAAAGTAAAATACTGATGCAAATTTCCATCAACAAATTCTAATAAAATATGACTTGAGTATATGTAATGGAAATATTTAAGCTTTTTACTTAAGACAGAAATACTATTACTATGTTAGGTATTAGTCAATATATAAAGAAAATTACACATGTTAAGCATTATGCTATATATTTCTTTGCATTATGCATTTTCAATAGATGATATATATTTATTAAGTAGTATGCATTTTCTACTAAGTGATATGTATGTTTATTACTTACACATTTTGCTAAAAGGTGACATCATAAATTTATTATGTATGCATTTTTTCTAATAGGTGACGTTATTAAATTTATTACATTAGGCATTTTTCTTGTAGGTGATGTACTTTTATTACATGTTATACATTTTTCAAATAGGTGACATGTTGAATATTAATTAGTGTAATCAGACCACACATCTATAACAGCAAACTGATTCCCACAGAAGAAACAAAACAGACTCTATCATCATGCAATATCTCTTCAAAAACAGAGAAAATGAATTTACCGCTTTTAACAATGGCATATATTATGCATATATAGCATATCATCACCAGCATAGATATTATAGCATCACAGAAAGACCATCAGAAAATAATATGAAGAGTATAATAATGCCATTACAAAATGTATGCACATAGCTGTGTTGTTAAATGAACTTTCCCAACCCAAGTTATCATTTTTATTTATTTATTTTATTTATTTTTATTTTATTTATTTTAGGAACTACCTCAGCAATAGACAACAGGCAGTACTATGGAATAATAACTTGTCTCCACTCTTACCTGTGATACTTGGTGTACCTCAGGGATCTATACTGGGCCCCCTGCTATTCTTAATTTTTAGGAACAATTTCCACTCAGCTGTAAATAGTTCAAACCTTATCCAATACGTTGACGACTCTACTATAATATGCAGCGCCCCTACCCTAGCAGACTTACACAAAAAAACCCAGGAAAATTTTCACTCAGTCGAAAACTGGCTTATTGAGAATGCCTTGATACTCAACCCCAAACAAACTAAGCTCCTCATATTTCATCCCTCAATCACTACTGCCCCCACCTCCTCCTTTACTATCCACTCAATAAACGGGATCCCTATTTCACCTGACTACCAGACAAAACTTCTAGGTATCACTATTGATAACAAGCTCAAATTTGATGTACACATTAATCTGGCCATAAAAAATAGTAACAAAAAGCTGGGAAGTCTCTACAAGCACAAATCATTCCTGACCCAGAATGCTAGAACTACAATAGCACAAACACACATTCTCTCAACTCTACTGTATGCATCACCAATCCTGACCAACCTATCCAAAACAGAAACCAATAAATTGACCTCCTGCTATAATCAGATAGCCAAATTTGCCAACAACAGCTCCTTTAGAACTCATCACTGCCAAAACCTAAAGCAATTGGGTTGGCTTGAACTACCAAACCTACTAACCTATAACCAGCTGGTTATCACACACAAGCTACTCAATCATCCAAGCTCAACACCTTCATTAAGAAACATAATCCAACAGTATTCATGTCCTAGGCAACTCCGCTCCACAAATAAATTACTGTTAGCAGTTACCATATCTCACAACCATGCTGGTGACTCCCTATATTCATGTTATATAGCCAAAATCTGGAATTCTCTGCCTACATCCATAACCTTAGAAGCATCCCTTTCTAAATTTAAAATAACTCTCAAATCTTACCTCAGCATAAAAGGCTATGTCCCTGTTCCTCACCAGACTAATACTTGTACCACATCTATACTATTGTAATTCTTGGCTTAACAAATACCTCATGTTTTATCCTCATAAAAGTGTATACCACAACTGAAGAATGATGGCATATCTGTGTTATTCTGCACTATGATTTGTTATTTTCAGACTTATTGTCAACTGTACCTCACTGATGCTTAATTCCTTTATGTGTGCCCAACTACATACTTAATGGGCCTAGTTGAAATATGTATCCTTGAATTATCTGTATGCCTGTAAATTGTCTCCTTGGAGCTTTTCTCCCCTGGCCTCCACTGAAAATGGGCATATATCCAGTTGGACTATCCCGATCAACAAATGTAAAATAAATAAAATATATATAAAAGCTAGGATAAATCATAAACAGTGTAATATACATATATATATATATATATATATATATATATATATATATATATATATATATATATATATCTATATATATATATATATATATATCTATAAAACCGGATGCATACATATGCCTGCTACACATACACACACATATGCACAAACATGCACACATACACATTTACACATGCAAAACTGGAGCAATTCAGAACTTAGTTGTTTCACCCACAAAGATGTCTGCAGGATCTGATAGGAAATTGGAGACCTGATGAAAAATAATGCACATGGAAGCAGGAAGGACATGCAAAGTTTGTACAGAAGCATCCTATCCAGGAAGGAGAAAACAGAGAATCAAGAGATTTTTTTCTCCTCATTCCAGAGTCTGTTAACAGACCATTTAAAAGGATTTAAGGCCAACATGCTATGTTTAGACATCACTTCACAACCTTGTTTTTCCATTTTTCACATGTGGTCAGAGTATTGCATCAATGGTGACAATCATGTAGAGCTATACAATCATGTAGAGCTATTGTTTACACCTATCCCTACCACTGTCTACATGTTCATATGGTCCTTTGTTTCAGATGGGCATTCCGAAAGGGTTGAAATTGTCAGTCTTATGAATGACAAGTGTAACGGAACCCCAAATGGAAGGAGCTTTCTGTTCGGGTTTTTAGTTTAGTCCTAGGTCTGTAAGGTTCGTCATCCATGCTGCCCAAGCCTGATGATGTAAATGTCTTCTCCAATGAGAGGCTTAACCTTCCATGAAGGACAGTACTGGATGAAGTGCAGTTTGAAAAGTAAGAAGTAAATTCCTTCTGAAGAAGAGTAATTCAAATAATTAATTATTAATAACAATTAATTAGCCATAGTGCATTTAAAAGCAATTCTTACTGCAGTAAGGAGCAATTACCTAAAAGTAAATGCTGCTTTCTCTAACCCCCTAACCGGGAAAAGACGAAAGAAGAACAAACAAATGCTGCTTTCTCTAAATAGGGACAGTAAAATATTTTCTCCACTACCTGCACAATGAATCTGTATAGAGGAGGTCTGAGTTTGGAACTTGATGCTAGTGAGGTGAATGGCTGCCTATAATCTTAAAGATGATAATTCTTCCACATTTTGGATTGGTGTGTCTTTTCTACTGCAGACAGCACATCAACAGAGTCAGTGGAATGGAGTAACAAGTCTGTTTATGAAACTTAAATAAAATATATATTTTTCATATTGTGAAATATCAAATACTATTAAGAGCAGTAAAATCCCAGGTCCCCAAAGCACAACAACAACAAAAATACTTCCCCCACTCCAAGAAAAGAATTACTGGCTGACATCTGTATGTGTTCCCCTAGTACCTGTATATATATATATATATATATATATATATATATATATATATATATACACATCAAACTCCAGTGTTGCAGTATGTCTATAATAGGGAAAACCTCCTATGCACTTAGTGCTCTAGTAATCTCACTTACCACTCTAGGGTATACAGTTGCATAAAAAGAATTTGTTTCAGTGATGTACCCTCTTGGTGTAGAGTAATATGAACCCTGAAACTCTTATTTTGATGGTTCAGGTTATTTCAGTGGAACTGATTTATTACTTAAATATGTTGTCAGCCATGAATATCCAAAACGATGGATCTGTGAACAGCAACACCCTATGGTGCTGACAAAACTAAAGGAGGAGAAGCATATTTATTTATAAAGGAATGTATTTATTTGTTTTGTTTTCAGCAGATGGAATGTAAAACCAGATCACAATCTATTTTCTGTCACAAATTTTGGAACTGAAAAGTGTATACACAGTTGAATGCCAACTTGTATTGAACTAAACTAAGCTGCTGTAATGTTCTTTCAGTAATGGAGCAAATTCCACCAGGATACTTGAAATGTGTCCTATTATTTTCACAGTAGCTTAAAGCTACACTAACACAATGCAGATAAGATCACCATGTAAAAGGATCCTGTATAAACAATTGTTTTACAACATGCCAACTGCAATCCCAATGATGTAACTTCTTTGAAAAATACTTACCAAGCCAAAAAAAAAAGTTTATTGTTGGAGGAAAGCCACCTGGAGCCTCTCTTGCCCCCTCTTACTTAAAAGCACTAACTCCACAATCATGTCACTTCAGGGAAAGGAAAATACTCTGCAAGGGCACAAATGTACATACATGTACTGCAATCTCGCATACAGCAAACAAAAACAAAAACATCTGTAGACTGCCCTATTCTTGAGTCTGAGATAAGGGAGATTACATTCAATGACATTGAAAACTAGGTTTTCAAAAATATGCTCCACACTACATTATCAATAATGTAGTTTATTAGAATTATGAAGTCCTTGGAGTAAAGATAAAATGTGTAACCATTTGCTCATCTGGGACCATAAGTAAATATGCAAACTCCTGAATATATGACACAATTTCCACATAAAGATCCGTCAAGTGGAACCATGCTCACTAGATCAGCTAAATTTGTTTGTTAATGTTGTTGAGAATTACTGCATTTGCATGACACATAAGCTCATTAGATCAGTTAAATTTGTATGTTAATGCTGTTGATAAATCACTGTATTTGCATGACACCTAGTATTGATAAACCACTGCATTTTCTGCCACATGGTGTTCCACTTTGCAATATGTTCATGTTACTCCCCATCTGTATTCCATTTTCTTTTAACTTGTGGAGCAGTGACATAACTAAGTATGCCTTAATACTGCCATGACAGAAACAGTGGAAGCTACCCAGTGTACCTACTACTAGGTCTGTTATGCTTCACTTATCATTCTTGCCATTTATCTCCATGAGATTCTTATGCAAACAAGTCTACTAACAAGGTCAATTCCAAACACAAGGCAAAGACATAAATAATCTACAATGTCAAAGGACTGTATGATGTAGACTTCTTAAAAGAAAGAACCAGCATCAGATGAACCAAATAAACCTTTATCTCTCAGCCCCAACAAAAAATGCATGAGTGCAAATAAACACACACACACACACACACACACACACACACACACACACACACACACACACACACACACACACACACACACACACGCAGACACGCACACACACACACACACACACACACACACACACACACACACACACGCGCGTGCACACACACACAGAGCATAACCTCAGTTTATGATAGCAAACTAGGTAGATGTCTGGCTAGACTTAGTGTTCCGGATTATTTATTGATTTATGCATTCATGTCTGTTTGCTTGTTTATTTATTGTTTGTTAAATGACTCAGGTTTGGTGTCACAATAAAACAAATGTGCAAGATAAAGAATAGCATTTAAATCAGAAAAAAGTGCCAACAAAATGCATTTCCATACAAGTCTTACTGCTTTCAGTATATGGCTGATCTAGAATTCGGAGACTTGGGAATTCAGAAATTTGGTCTTTGATGAGTTTGCCAAGCTCGTTCTGACTAAGTAGAATAATACAGCTTCAAACAGCCAAACCCTTGCCAGTGGCAGTAATATATGCTCAGTGGAGAATGAGATAATAGTCACATGGTACTCAAAACTCAAGGAAAGAAAAAAAAATATTTCTAAGCACAGGTATTCCCTAACAGGCAATATAACACAGAACAGCATGGCAATTTAAAGTAAAAAGAATCATGTGCATTGTCTATGCACTGGATATGAGTTATAGAACATGCTAGAGAATCCAGATTGCTTTAAGAGGCTAGGAAGGACATCTGCAGGCTTGCTGGAAAATCATACTGCTGATTCTGTTGATATTTCCTATCCATGCTGAAATGAGCTAATTCTAAACACAGCACAGGATTCTCTCTCTCTCTCTCTCTCTCTCTCTCTCTCTCTGTTTTTTGCTGCTTTCACACCACAGACATTGTATGCATTGTCTGTCTTGCTCCTGGGCTGCACTCTTTGATGCCTTTATCGCTAAATGTACAGTGTATAGTAAAGTGACATAAAGTGAGACAGCATCAGATGAAACAGATTAGAAGCCTGTTCTGGTAAGCGGCCAGACTTTTCAGCACAGAGCTGCCATAATGTAATGACATTCTTGGCACCCAGCCATTACTTCATATTTAATTTTATTAGACACACACAGGCTGCATGAATCTCCTAAGTGTGACCAGTAGCAGCCAATCCAGCAAACTACTTGTTTCAAAGAGTATATACAGCACTTAATGGCACTATACAACACAACACATTACTTCAAGCATTTTTTATAAAGATGTTACTGTACATGTTAGCCAAGACAGGCGGGAGTGATCATCACTTATACAAGCAAAGGGTTTTCTCTGACTTCTCAAAGCTTAGTAATCCAATCTGCTGTAAAGTATGGAAATAAATACAATACTACAGCACATTTTTGCAATGAAATGTTGCATTAATTGCTCCCCAGATAAATGCTGATTTTACTATAATAGGGTATTATTGTAGTACTGTTGTAAAACAAAATGCAGATGTAATAGCTACAAATTTCTACAGCAGCATCCTGTACTTTAATATATGTACAAATAAGCAGAGAAAATGTCGAGATACTATATGAGAATACAAAATATTTCAGCTATTTCACAGAATAAAAGAAACTAAATAACTGCTACTTAAAGTACCTTGGTTTTAAAAGTTATTAACTTACCTTTCAGTGGTTACATTGAAGTAACGAGATATAAGGCATATTTGTAAATTGAATTCCTACAAAAGAAAAGGAAGTGTCTTCCACTTGCATCTCTCACTGTCTTCCAGACTGAGTCCTTCCCTCTTCTCATACTTCAGAGTGAGTAGAAAGGCACTTTACACTGTGCGTTTCATTACACTCTCTAAGGCTACACTGAGTAACACTCAGGAATTAGGCAGTGTATTGTGATGTCACATGTATCCTTACTCATTCACACACACACACACACACACACACACACACACACACACACACACACACACACACACACATAAACACATACACACACACCCAGTTTTACAAACTAGGAAGTCAAGCATTCTGTAGATTTGACGATGGTACAGAAATCATTTCCATGTTTCTGCTTGATAGAAGTTGCAGATTTCAAAACAGTACTGGGTTTCTTCAACTTTTACAAACAAGAAAGGATTTATACATCTATATATAAACTCTGGAAAAATAAACAGTAAGTATCCAATATTCTTAGAATGAATTGCAACTAAGGTGTCTCAGACAGGAACATCCAAGTGATTTATTCAACAGTTTGCAATAAAATAAATTGTGTGCATCATTCTCAACAATCCCTGAACATTTATAGGATTATGAAGGCAATACGGCATAAAGCAAAAAAAAAAAAAAAAAGAAGTAAAACATACCAGTAAAAACACCATTTTCTATGACAAAATAAATCCCAGAGAAAGGATGTGCTCTTTGCATACACTCTGAATGACATCTCCTGTAATTCATTAGTTTGTAAATTCCACTGCCAGGTACTAACCCCTAAATAAATATATGCCTATTTTACAGCATTAATCCACAAGCACTCAACCAGAACAGCGAAAATAGGGAAATCGACATTAAGTCTGTAAACCCTAGTAAGACCGCCTCATCACAACCAAGATTCATAAAAATAGTGAATTGTGCAACTTGTACTGCACACCACACCTCCACCAGGTCCACAATCACTTGGGCCAACCTGCCTGTGTGATTAATATATTACAAGGGGTCAGTGATGGGATAGTCCTAGCTAAGATTCTTATTTGCAAGCAGGACTTGCATGATATGACAAAGGGAATCTGTATACCCCCCCCCCCCCCCGTCCCCACACTGTAGTTTCCTCTGTGTAACTATTGTGTAATATTTATGTCTGGGGATATCACCTCCCATCATTTTGTTGTGAATGTTCATATCTAACACCATTCATACTTCTTATAATATAATTATGAAAATGTTTATTATCCATAGTCACCCTTCTTCACCTGCTGATTGCTATAAAAATAAATATTTTTCTACATTTCCACAGTATCATCCCTATCACTTGTAAGCCACTGTAGAACTAAAACTATTTCTTCATCTTCTAATGCATCTACCTCCTGCTCCATCACATAAAAAATAATTAAATACAGAACCCACATTGTTTAAAAATAGTCACCTTTAGTATACCCCCATCCACCTCCCAACCCTTATATGGTGAAAGTGCATTGCTTGTTGTCCAGGACAGTTTCCCTCATAACTCACATACCTTTCAAAATACATCTGCACCTTCCTCCCAATCTTTCCCCATTAGAAATTAAAAATGTATTTGATCATGTTCCACACATTTCCTCCCACCCCATGTAAAACATTATTATATTGCCATTGTACTGGATATTATCTCCTTCCCTTCCCATTCATCTATGACATAAATCAGTGTAGTATTTTCAGCATTAGAAAGAAACACTTTAATAAAACATAACTGGAATGATTCATGCAGAATCTGCTGAGACAATGTATTAGTATTTAATTTACAATATGCCAGATCAACAGAGCATGAACATTTGAAGAAGGTCACCAGACAGGTGTCTAGGATGCCGATGAAAGTGATGGAAAATATTGGTTATGCCCAAACCTGATCCTTCCAAGAGAAGAAGATAGACTGTCACATGGAGGAATGATGCAGGTAACAATGACTATGGGTACATGAACCCTTTAATAATAAAATACACTGGAATGAACAAGGACTTGGAAAGTCTCTCTAGCGGAGCTTCATTGCAAGCAAATACATAAGGAATGCTCACTGCAGTAGAAGTAATAGCAACAGAGCAGGAAAAAGGATCTGCAGTATTGATTATGCCTGGACCAGGAGCAGAGAAGAGCAAGCAAACAGAATACTGAGTTGTATGCTCTGCTGGGAGGGGGGTAGACTTCAGAGACAAAAAATAATGTTCCCACTCTACCAGCTTCATCTGCAGTTTCAATGCATTAAGGTACTCAGTCCTAAATATTGCATGGCATCCATCTTGGAAAGACATACAGGGAAACACAGCATGCTGCTTGTAGAAGGGCTCCAGATGGGTGTGTAGGATGCAAAACAAAAGTGTAAGGAAGAGAAGAGGGGATCCAGATTCAATAGAGACCATAACTGATGGATGGGACATGATATGGGTGCACAAGATAATATGGTGATATTTGATGGTGTCACCTTAAATGGGAGCAATGGGGGGCCCTATATTACCTGTGACCCAGAGGGTGACAGGGTTATCAAGAAACTGAGTACAAAGGATTAGTTCAGATACAACCAGTTTAGCTAGCAGATCTAGGAGACTGTCTCTCTGATACCATCTCTTTGAGAGGAATAAAGATGCCCTATTGAAGTTTCAAGGAGTTTATTCACTTAAGCAGGTAGATGGATGAGTGTTCTTGTTCTGGTCCATCTACCTATTTAGCTGAATAAATGCAGTGTAATTTATGTTGCAGAACAAATGCAGAAATACTGGATCACCATAGCATTTACTCTTTTATTCCTTTTATCTATTCTTCTTTTATGACTTTTATGTCTCCTATATACTTAGCTTTTGTTTAGTAAAGTATTGATGTGTACTGTAAGCAGCTTCAATTAAATGCAATGTGTTCTTTGCTCCCACAAATGGCTGTCATTACCCAGTTACTAATTGATAGCAGCACTGAAGATTTTGAAAGTGTGGTACTTCTAGCTGTGTCCTACTTATTCTTAGTAGAATATTGCTGGTTTTCAGTTTAACATGTTAAGTTTATCATCAATGATTGCTATAAATATTTCTGTAAGGTTCTTGTGTGTTCTAAAAGCCTTGTATTTTCATTTCTTGATAAAACAACCATTCTATAAGGAAATGCTTGATGTTTTTGTTTCAGTGTCTAGCTCAATGCTTGCTTTAATATTTAATTTACTATTTAGTTCCATTTGTTTCCATGTTGAGGCATTTTATTATTCATATTGAATAAATATTAAGGTGGTCTGTGAACCAGTACAAATATGGGTCTGCTGGTGTTGTTACTTCTGTAGCGTATGTTAAAACTGAGTTTAATTTTTGATGGATATCACCTGAATTTAATTATTTTTTTCTAATAGAAACCAGTCCTTGTATTTAATGGTAAATCAGGATGTGTAGAAACCCACTCTGCTACCAGATTCAGTTTTGTAGAGAGAACTTCCAAGATGGCTGCACATTGAGTAACAGCTTACTTTCAGCTCTCCCAATGTGAAAACAGAAACCCAGAAGAGAGAGCCAGTAAACTCATATTTGGGGCAAATTTCAGTAACTGGCTAGCAAGTCCACTGTCTAGATGCCAGCAAAAAAGAAATCCAGAGAACCTGAAAGAAAATCAGTCACAAAAAGTGAGGAAAAAATGCTGACTGGGAAGAATTCTGCAGTTGTTCAACAAAAAACAGTGCACATTCCAGCTTTGGTGCAAGACATGGCTTCCAGTAATCCAGAGGGAAAAATAAGTCAAATGTGCTCAGGTGATTAAAATAAATGAAACACTGATGAAATATATTAACTCAAATAATAAAAGGCTGGAAAAAATGGAAGAAGCTTTAAACAGATGTTCAGATGAGGTAATAAAACTACAAAAATCAGAAGGTGAAATGAAGAAAAGACTGGCTGAATATGCAACTGCTCAAGAGAGATGTTTGAAAAAATAATAGAAAAAAATAATAAAATAGAAAAAAAATAATAGAATTAGAAGACAGAGCACTTAGGGAAAACCTGATATTTTCTTCTATACCAGAGAAGCTGGAAGGAACAGACTGTATTAATTTTATGAAAGCATAAATAAGCAACTGGACTGGTATTCCAAAGCCAGAGTTGTTAATTTAAAATGCACATTGCATGTATGCTCCAAACCTGGCTATGAGAAAAGATGCAATCCTACCAGTAGAAGTTGATTCTGACAAAACTGTGGCAGAAGGACAGAGTAATAAAAGTGGGAGACAGTAGAGTGTCTGTAGAAAATGATTACTCACTGTACGCTAGGCAAAAGTGTTCCACACCAGAGGTCAATTCCTCATTGGTCAGATCCAACCACAAGCTAATCAGCCTAGACATCCACATCCCACCTGCACCCCCAATTAGGGAAACCATCGTCAAAAACTTCTCCAAAGCCAACTTCACATTTCTTAAGACAGAAATGGCAAACTTCATGACACCCATGCAGATGGACAATAGAGGTATGACTGCCGAATCCTACACAGATGCATTTTATAAGCACTTACACGAGTGCATGGATCATGCTATCCCTAATAGAACCAATATGTTATCCTCCAAAAAAAGGAAGCCAATCTGGTGGTCCTCTGCCATAAACAAACTCTACAACAGAAGAAAGAAACTGTTGCAAAAAAGAGTAAAATCCCATGACTGGAGGAACTCCCTGGTCAACCTCAGTAAGAAGCTGAGATCCCTCATAAAATCCTCCAAAGCTAGTTACGAAAACAAAATTGCCACTGACTCTAAAGACAACCACAAAGCATTCTATAGCTATGTCAAGAATCTAAATGGGAACACTCAGATCTGCTCTGAGTTACAGCACACTGGCACTAAATATACAGAACCAACTGATATTGCCAACATCCTAGAAGATAGGTTCAGTGCTAACTTTACACCCCTCTCACCCCCTAGAGGGCCCATCTCTATACCGGAAGAATGCAAAGTTCCTATAATCACAGATGCACAGGTAAAAAACACACTATCCAAAGCCAAGAAAACAACATCCATGGGACCTGACAATATCCCAGGCTGCATTCTACATGAACTACAGAATGAACTGGCGCCCTACCTAAGTACCATGTTCAGTCATAGCTTCACCTCAGGCTTTGTACCCACTGAATGGCGCACCACCACGGTTATCCCACTCCACAAAGGGGGAGCCACGATGGACCCCGGGAACTACTGCCCCATTAGCCTGACGAGCCTGGTCTGCAAGGCCATGGAATGTATCATCGTGGAACTCATAAACAAAGACATTGGTAATCTCCAAACTCTTGACCCTACCCAGTTTGGATTTGTAAAAGGCAGATCATGTCTCCTAAACCTGATTGACTTCTTTGAAGCAGTCACTAAAGCCATAGATGAGGGTAAAATGGTTCACACAGCTTATCTAGATCTTGCCAAGGCTTTCGACACCATCCCCCACTCTGGAATTATAGATAAGCTCACTAAACTAGGTATAAATCCCTATGTCACAAGATGGGTTGCCAACTGGCTCATGGACAGAACCCACACTGTGAAAATAGCGGATTCCAAATCCGGCATCAGACCAGTGACAAGTGGAGCACCACAGGGTTTAGTCCTGGGTCCTCTCCTGTTTGGTATCTACTTCTCTGAAGTGCAGGCCAACACAGAAGGTCTTTGGCTAACAAAGTTTGCAGATGACTGCAAACTAGGAGCCATAATCAAAACTCCTAATGATGTGGACAAACTACAAAAGGGCCTCACTGAGACAGATACCTGGTGTCAAAGCCATGGCCTGAAGCTCAATGCCAAAAAGTGTATTGTCATCCCCTTTGGTAAAAACTCTGTACCCATGAACTACCACATAGCTGGTAGTCTACTTAATGTCGAAAATATGATGAGACCTTGGGGCACAGGTGGACAGTAGTCTCTCCTTTGAAAATCTCATCGCCACAGTGGTCAGGAAATACTTCTACGTGGCTCATCTCATCACAAAAGGATTCTCATCCAGAAAAAAAGAGGTCATTGTTCTCCTCTACTCATCACTCATTAGACCCATTATAGAGTACAACGCCCCTTTTGGTATGTACCTCACAAGACATCTACAACAACTGGAAAGGCCACAGAAATACCTCACAAAGAGGATTACTGGCCTCAAACAGATGCCCTATGCAGACAGTCTAAAAAAACTACAGCTTTACTCCATCGCATATCGCCTAGTCAGGGGCGATCTCTGCCTAACATACAAAGCTATGTCAAACCCAGAGCTGTTGGACATGCTCCACTTAAAGAAATCCCAATCCCTCTGAGCTACATGCTCTAGGGACCTAAATCTTGTCACCACAATAAACAGAACATGCTGGAGGGATAGATTCCTGTCCCACAGACTTCCCATACTCTGGAACAGACTACCTATCTATGTCAAACAGAGCTCCTCATTAGCACTCTTCAAGAAAAATCTTGATGACTGGATGGGAAATGGGAAATTCACCCTGGGGATCACTTCTGTGGCTCTGCTCGACAGGGGCACATGAAAATAATTTTCATGGGTGGCGAAAGCCAGGGTACATTTTTTGGCTAGGCTTGTGTGGGCCCTAGGGCCAATAGCCTAGTACCTACCTATGAACCTATAAAAGAGGAATAACATTTATTCCACTAATCAGGGAATGTCGAGAAGCAGGCATGAGATTTAAGGTGCTGTTCCCAGCTATTTTCAGAATATTCTTTCCTGGAGGGAAAAATAATTTTTTGATGCAAAACATGCTAAGGAGGAAATACAAAAGTTTGACAACAAAAAGTGAGCTATGAAAGAAGAGATTTTGCTTCTTGTTCTCCTTGTAATAACACAGAGAGACAGTGCCAAAGAAACCTTTTCCAATGTTTCAATGGAAAATGCTTGAGAGACAGAAAAAAAGCACAAGAGTTGACTAGAAGAACCGAGAGCACTACAGAAATGAAGCAGAGACTGGATTTGGGAGATGGCGATAGAGATGAATAAAACCAGCAACTTGGAAATTGACAAATAAATGTGGAATTACAAAGCATTAATTATATGTGTGAAACATGACAGAACAAGAAAACATGGAAATATTGGACTTTCTTGACTTTGTTAAACTTATAGGGGACTCCAAAGCATATGCCCCACTCCATGTCATTAATGTTTGGAAGAACACTTGGAAAGGGGAAGAGGAGGGAGAGAGTTAACTGTAAGTAAAACAAAATTTTATTCTTAACAGTAGTATTTTTATAATGCATGATATAATCTGCATGCTATAAAATAAAGTTGTCTCAGTTATTTTCAAGTGAAATAGGGATACTAAAGTAAACAGCTACCCCTTTTTCCCCCTTCTTTTCTCTTTCTCCTTGTTCTTGCTCAGTTTTAAGAAATGTAAGCATGGCAATGTAAAAAACAAGAAAAAAACAAGCATAATAAAATAAAAATTGATGTGTTATTTATAATAAAGCTTTCTTCTAGCAAATAAATGAATGCTTGTAGAAGCAACTCTGTATCTGGTTCTCATGTCTCCATGGAGACAATCTCATAAAGAGAATAAAAACAGAATACTTTTTTTCTTTCAATGGCTAGGAGATAATGTTTTCTGAAAGCATTCAAATGTTTTCCCCATCTGGGACAGCAATAAAGATAAGATAAAAACAGACAGCACTTAATCGAAGCACAAGCTGTACCATGTGTCTTAGCATAGATAAACTTCCTTTTAAGTTAACCCAGGTCTCTGAGTGTGGCTGCAGGTTTGGGATAATTGTTCCTATTAGGAGAGTAAAGCTTCAACATTTGAAATTGTACATAGTTTTGTGTGTTAGTATTAAGTTAATAGGTTTTAACGATATATTGGGAGTATGTTTGTTTTTTTTTTTTTGTTTGAGGATTTTCAATAAAACAAAAAGTTTTGTAAGATGTGACATAGGCTCAAATGGCTATGACAAGAAACAACTGTGTGAAAGACCAACTTGCCAAATATTAGTGTATGCATGTAACACAAAAGCTAGAACTAGACATGTAACAAAAAAGCTGTTAACATAAAAGGTAGGAAAAATAACCTTTTTAACATAATGACATTTTCTATATTATCATTAAATGTAAATGGTCTCACAGATACATACAAAAATAAAGAGTAGTAAACTATATTAAAAATGTCGAGTGCAAAAAGTTATGCTACCGGAGACACATTTGGAAAGAATTGAACAAACATGTGAATTTGATAAGGAAAGATTTCCAGGATGGTTATTTAGCTTTGTACCTGGGACAAAGGAAAAGAGGAATACTTATATTAACTGCAAGAAGAGCTCCAATGGTGATAGAAGAAGATAAAAGAGATAATAAGGGTAGATTTGTAGTACTAAGGGGCTACTGACAAGGGAGGAGGATTACACTGGCATGTATTTATATTCCACCTAAAACTGGTATAATGGAGCTTAAGAAATTTCTAGGTGAAATAATCAGTTCTCAGCAGAGAGTATTACTTATAGATGGGGACAGGAATTTGATTTGCAGCAGTGAAGATGTGTCTGAGGGGCCCAAAAAGGAAAATATAACAAAGGAGGGTAGATATTTTAAGAAATTTATGAAAATATTTCACATAGAAGATATAAATTCAGTAGTAGGAGTTTGGAGTGAAGTTACATATCATTCACCAAGATACAAAAACTGGGCTAGACTGGATGAAACTTAAATTTCAGAGGAGCATGTGCATTTAATTGAAAGTTTTGATATGCACCCGATAACTATTTCAGCTCACATTCTAATAATAACTAAAATAAAAATGCAGGGTAATGAAATAAAAATGAGACACTACTGCTTTATCACCTATCTGTTGAAAATAGAGGAATTTAAGGAATGGGTAGTGGAAATTTTTGGGGAGTTATTAGAGAAGATAGAAATTTCTTCTGAAAATATAGTTGGGGAGTGGGACAAAATTAAAGTGGGGTTTAAAAATAGGGTGGAAATAGAAGAAAGAGAGATATGGTTAAGAAGTAACAAGAATTATTTAGAGGGACTGACATTTTAAAGTATAGGGAGAATCTCACAGAACAAGCATGGAATAACTACTGAATGATAAACAGAAAATAAGGGATTACCTCAATAATATGCATAAGATTAGAAAGGTTGCTGTTAAGCAACTGTTATTGATAATAACTCCAAAGCAAAAAAAAACTTTTAGCACAATGACTCAGGCAACAGAAAGTAGAAAGGGTTGTTGGCAAGTTTAGGGAACCTATAACAAGAAAGATCACAAGAGATCCTGTAGAGGTACTAGAAATATTTTGGAAATTTTATGAAAGTCTGTATAAAGCAGAGGCATATGGAAATCAAGAAAAGATACAAATGGAAATCTTTATGATAGAATTAAATACATCAATGTAGAGGTAGATGAGACTCAATTACTAACAGTTAGGATATGAAAAGATGAGATAAAATGGTCATGTAATAACCAATCCACAGGAAAATCCCCAGAAATAGATGGTATTCCTGTGGAAGGTTGGAAGCTAGGAGGGAAAAACTGATAAGGTTTTGTTTAACAGTATTTTAAGAGGAGAAGTACCAACATCCTGGAAGAAAACAATGGTGGCTGTAAAACCTAAAGAGGGTAAAGACCCATACTGACCCATTGCAATCTTAAGCTAAGATTATAAATTGTTATGTCTATAATGGCAAACATAATGGCAAAAATGATGCCAGAATTGGTAGATATGGATCAGTATAGTTTTGTGGAGGGGAGGCAAGCAATTGACAACATTAACAGAACATTGATTATCCAGAGGAAAGCAGAATGTAAGAAAATATCACTGCTGTTGGTGAGTCTTGATGTAGAGAAAGCATTTGGCAGAGTGAGCTGGGAGTATATGAGCAGGGCAATGGGAGCATTTGCATTCCCTGATAAAATTATAAGGTTGATTAGGAGGATATATGAGGGATCAGAGGCAGAAATTAAAGTGGGTAGGGTCCTCTCTGATAATTTCTGTTTCAGCAGAAGAACCAGGCAGGGGTGTCCTCTTTTCTCTATGTTATTTGCATTATATTTAGAACATTTGGCAAAGAAAATAAGGGACTCATAAAGTCAACAATATAATTGGCATTGTAGGCAAGAAAAGCTGGCTTTCTTTGCAAATTATATTATTTTATACCTGATAAAAACAGAAAATGACATTTTAGTGTTGTGGAACATTTTAAGACAGTTTCAAAAATTTTCAGGATACAAAATTAATGAAGCTAAAACAAAGGCAACAGCTGTAAATTATGTACCCATACATGAACTGGTTCAGCAATATCCATATTTATGGAGACATGATAAAGTGAAGTACTTAGGAGTATGGATTAAAAAGGACTCTGGTATAGCAGCTAAGGATGTGTAGGAAGAGACTAAACAAAAGGTAATACAAAAACTAACAAACTGGAAAATCTGTTATATTGATATGGATAGCAAGATACAAGCAGTTAAAATGTTTTTAGTCCCTTTAGTTTTGTACACAGGTCCAGCATTTTGTTTTTCAACCAGAGGAGAAGCAACTAATAAAGAGCTGAAGGATTTTATCTCGGTGTGGAAGACTGCAAGATTCAGGTAGAATAAGCTGGTTCTTCCAACAGAACAAGGCAGTTTGGGATTACTCAATTTAAATGAGTATTTCAGAGCTACACAGTTAAGGCTGCTATATCTAGCATAAGCAGAAACTTATAATGCAAAGGGAAAAGGCATAATGATGAAATGGAGGGGGGACTCAAGAAACAAGGAAAAACTGGGATTTTGGATGCAGATCCTTAAGAAAAATAACAATAACTATACAGAATATTATATTCATAAAGTAGCAGGAAGTATCCTAAGAACTAAGCCAACACTATATTGGAGAAAATAGAGTCTGGCAATAGGGATGAATGCAATTAGGGATACAGACAGTAGGCAAGAGGGATGGAATTTATTGGAGAAACCTGGAAAAAGAACCAATGTATTGAGAGTAAATAATTAGAGAGGAAATAGTAATAGAATGGGAAGAAGCCAATCATTTATTTGGACTGCAGGCTACAGATTGCCTTCCCTATCAAGGAATGATATTACAGTATAGGCAAAGAGAAAGAAATAAGGGGATCCTAAGCAAAAGATCAGCACTGGTAGAGTTTTTAGTATTATTTAGAACAGAAGCTGCTGTTTAAAAAAAATGAATAATTAGCAGATAATATAAAATATTGCATGATAATTATAAGAATTAATTAGAGGAGGTTAAAAAGGATTGGGAAGATAGATTGAATAAGCAGTTCACAAAGAAACAATGGGGGATATATGTATGTCTCCTAAAAATGGAACAAAGTCTAGAAAATGTAGGATCTTTGCTTGTTAAGTGTTTACACAGGTATTTTTATACCCTGAGTAGACTCCAAAGAATTTTTCCTTGGGTAGATAGAAAATGTTGGAGGTGTGATTGGGAAGAAAGAGGTAATTAAGAACATATTTTCTGGGAGTTTAATGATTTGGCAGACTTTAAAGATTTCCTGCAGACTACACTGTCAGAGATACTGGGTAAACAAATTGGTGTAACTAAGGAAATTATTTTTTTGAGCTATGATACAAAATCAGAATTGCCTAGACATAATAAGACCTTACTGAGTCTAATTATGGTGGCTGCCAAAAAAAGCAATTAATAGAAAATGGAAATCAAAGTCCAAACCAACTGTACTAGAAGTAGTGAATGTAGTAACAGAGATAAAGCAACTTGAAATGGGATCTTTCGAAAATGGCAGGAGCAAATTATATAGAAAAAGATGGGAATTGTAGGAACAATACACACAGACGAGGAATGAGGTTTAATAGAAGGCAGAATCTGAATGAGTATGTAATGTTTGACTGAAAATGGCTGGATGGATTATAAATGATGTATAATATTTGCAACTAAAATTATGTCTGTATGGTTTGTTTTAATTTATATAAATGTAGGATTGTCTATGTCATAAGTGATAATTTAATAAAGATGTTTCTTGTTTAAAAAAGGAATCAGTTTTGTAGAAATGTGGTATAATGGTTTTGCTAAAAATGTTATCTTTATTATACTGAATTTATGGTCATGGTTAAAGGCTTTATCACTCCAGTTTTTGAGATATATTTTGATTATATTGTTAAGGTATGTGTTAGGGTGCTTCTGATCAATGAGTTTTTAAACAAACACTTAATGAATTTTGAAGATTATTTCCATTGAAGATTAAAGTCCTTTCATACCTGAGATCAACATTTTTTTAATAATGTATCTTATATTTTTAGTATTGTTTTGTAAATTTGAGAATCTGCAAAATTTTTCAGCATGAATATATTTTCTGATTATGTTGGGTAGTCATATGGTGGCATAAAACAATATATTCATACGGTTTACTATAGTAACATCGAGGCGGACTCGGTCGAATGATGGGATCATTGACCCACATCCGCGATAGTGACAATGTCAAATTCTGACATTGTCGAAATACTTCTCGACTTCGACCTTGGAATGGGCTTTAACATGGGTCGAGATAAAGGTAAGATTTGTACTTCGACAGTGTCAGATTCAACATTGTTGCCATTCGGCCTCCGGACTTTGTCTAATGTGGATTTGACTGAACCTACTTCACCGCTGTCATATTAAACCTATTCACACACATATATGGTTAAGTGTATTATTGATTAGATGTGCTAAAAGTTCCATTGCCAGCATGAATAAATAAGATAATAAGGAACATCCTTTTTACATCACACTTTACTATTATTTTCTGTGAAATATAGAAACCAAATTTTATGAAACCATAAATGTTTTTATATAATTTCCTGGGAATATTTATGAATGAGACTGGCAAAGAATTCACTGAAGTAAGTTATATAAATAAAGCCATGACAGCTAATCAAATCTTTTTCTTTGTCGAATGAAAGCATCTCTGGCAGTATCCCTACAGTTTCATAAGGTAAAATTACTCAAGTGTCAGCAGCATGAAGAAAAAAAATGCCAAACACTGTTTTCTATAGGAAATAATTTCCAGTGAAGTTTCTAAGTGTGCACCGGGAATGATTTATTTATTCTGAGAGATTTCTTCTCCCTTCTTCAAGTTCTATTGAGTTGGTGTACATGTAAGTTCAGGGGGTATAGTGGACTTGGCCTCCACATCACAGGTGAAGATGGGCTTGCCTCCTGCAAAAAATATTAACATTTATTTTTTTGCCCTTCTGTGTTTTGGACTTTTTTTAACCTTTCAGCTTGATGACTTTCAGAAAGTCTTAGTTTCATAATAGAATCAATTTCTGTGTTATCTATTTTATGACTGCAAACTGGTTTGAGTATTTAAATGTAATTCATTTTCTTTGTATTCTTTTTACCAACAAAGATACTTGTTTATAGTCAGTATTGAAAAGTGAGATTTGTATAATGATAATTCTAGGGACCATGTTAATTGTGAGAAACTGGCCTATGCAAAGTTAACAAAAGTGCCAATTTGCTCATAAATGTACTTTTTATTTGGTTTGATACAGACCTTTCTATACAACATTACATTATTTAACAAAAGCTGTTATATTTTATGACTTGTGAGTTACGAGTTAGTTTATTAAAGGAGATGAAACTGTTACAGTATTTAAATGCTGACAGAACAGTGCACTCTAAGAAGTCCCAGTATTCCTGCACCTTTTTAGGATACAAAGAACAATGTGGCTTCTGTGTGGACATCTTCATCAAAAGTGTCATTACTAAACGTTGTTGTTGTTTTATCAACAGTTTTTTAAAATTATGAATAGATTATAAATTACTAGGGACAATGATACTTTTTTGTCTAGAGAAAATGATAGACTATGAAGAAATGAGTGCCCTGAAAAGTTAGTTGTTGAATAAGAACAGTATGTAGGAAAGCAATGCCTTGAGGGTAATTTGAAACCTTATTTAAATATGACAGTTGTTCCTTTATGACAAAATAAAAGAGAGAGGAAAATGCTAATACTATAGTTGGAACAGTGTCAAAATGTTGTGAAACTAGTGCTGAAATTAAAGGAGTTATAAGGTCATTCTGGGATATACTTGTACTTATATTGGCAGTTGGCAAGGGTCCAGAATTTACATGCAAACATGCACCAAATATAAGAACATTATTAAATAAACAAAGGAAATCTTAAAAACTATCAGGTCTATGCATATAAGGAACAAACTGAGATGTTATGGGTGCAGTTCATGATTTAATTTAACAAAAAACAATGTTTTTGTCCTCCTGAAACAAATAAGAGGTTCCGTGTTAATGGTAATGCAAACCATATGACTAAAGTTATGATTTATGTCGCATGTTGCATATGTAAAAAAAATTATGGTGGAAAACAAGTGTACTTTACATAGTGGAATATTAGAACATAAAAGTGATACAAAGAAATATAATATGAATAATACATAAAAGTGATACAAAGAAATATAATATGAATAATACACTATTCAAACACAAACCCTATCATGAACATATATATTTTTTAACTTCAAGTATTGCATCATATTCTGATTTATGTTTGTGAAGATGACTATTGGAAGCTTTCACAGGAAACTAAATGGAAGTGTAGGCTTGATGCATGTAAGAGTTATGAAACAATTATATTATTTGTGTTAAACTGTGATAACATGGCAAAGAAAACATTGAATACTTGTATGTAGTGATACCATTTAACTTAATTTAGGTATGATCATATGACTTTTTTTAAGTGTTTATAAATGCTTAATTGTTTATTTTAATAAAGAATCAGAAGAATTGTAAGTGGCAGTTCAAAAAGCTTACTCTTGTTATTTAATTAAAGATTATTTATTTCTCTGACAGGTATTTGTGGTCCAGTATATCTACTGTAAAACATATGGGGGTATATTGTGTGATAAATGAAATCTGCTGCATGATCAGGGAAAAATACTATGATGCGTAGTGAAGACAGCAATGAGGGGTGGCTTTGTCCCTAATGCATGACTGTGGCTAAACTGATTCCTGCATTCCAGTGTCAAAAGTAGCCAGCTTTAGAAACAATGCCACAGACACCAAAACAAAGTAAAAAAAAAAAAACACTCAGTAATTGTTTTTAGGTTTCCTAGACATGGCTGGACCCTATCCCATAACATTGTTGCTGCTATGGAAGGGAGTAAATAAACTACAGGCAACAAAAATGAAAAGTTACAGCATGGAAATGCAATCACTTTTAACCAGCAATATGCATCCAGGCAGTTTAGACAATCTTAGTGCATTTTTTTGCCAAGCATGAGGAAGCTTGTCATCAAGGGATAGGTGTACCATGTGAGGAAATAAAGCAGGGAATAGAAGTACTGGGCATGCTTTAACAAGTGATACAACATCTGTACAGTCAGGGCTATCATGATATCACCATGCCTGCAAGGCATGACAAGGAACTAATAAAGAACACTGAACATTAACATAAACCCTATGTTGTTTGCACACTTGTGGCAGGGAAGGTCACTGAGATGAAGGGCAGGGTAGCTATGTCAAGGGATCCACCAGCAAGATGTCTTGCATGACACTGGCATTGATGTAGTGCCTGCAATGCCCACTGCATGGACCACGAAATGCATAACTGAAAGGACACAGCCACTTGGAAATTAAGCTCTTATAGCCACCTTTTCCATTCTGAGGGGCAGTATGGGAAAAGAGTAACCTTAAAGTGTGGACTGTTCATCCAGAGGGGATTCCAGGTAACAGACACTGGAATTACTGTTGCTATGACCACCAAAGCCGATTTGCTAGAACTAGTCAGATAACATCTTTTGGCAGATGGCACATTCTGTACCCAAGCAGTGGTCTGCAGACAATTATCCTCTATATGTCACGTCAGCAGAACAGAGATGACAAGATGGAGGATACCATTGGTATATGCACTAATGCGCAAAAAGCCCTTGACAGGGTACAATGCACTGTGGTGTATTATTATGGACATATTTAAGGCATACACACTGAAGACCAGAGTATCTAATTACAAATGTCAAATGTGCTACCAAAAAATCTGTCTATAGAAACCTTTTATCTGCAATCTCCAAAGGATGTATTTTCCTAAACAGATTTAAGGTGACACCTACAAAAGCAGCACCTAATTTTTCTGCACAGGACTGATGCAGTTCACAATCCAGAAAAGAATGATAGTTGCCTTACCATTTCTGAGAGATGAGGATGCCATTTTTGCATGTGTCAGTTTTCGGGAGGTACCAATCACCATCAGCTGTGGGTTAGCTCTTTTCTTCAGACACGGCTACATTTATGGAAGGCCCACAAATATGGCACCAGCGAGCAAGTGTCACCCACATTCCCTGTGCACTTCTAGAATATATCAAACCATGTGCAACTCTAACAGGCCAGGACACACAATGAGAACATGCTCTTCAGGTGTCCCAATGTCACACTATGTGAGCTGCTGTCCAATCTGCAAAGAGAGTAAAATACAGTGGATGACCTTACTGAGGCAATACTCAGAGGGCAGTCAATGATGGCACGGAGAAAGTAAACCATCTGAAGGAAATAAAGCCTATGCACAGTCCTGGAAGTGAGAGCCAGTTATCCAAAGTTATTGGGGTTTCCTTCACAAAGCTGCTCATCAGTACCATGTATAGTTAGGGTTGCCACCTTTCAGGAAATCAGGGTCTCTGTCAGGAAATCTGGAAGTCACAGTCATGTATGGTGAGTACTGGAAAGGTATTTTGAATCATTCTGAGAGAAAATTTCTGAAGCATGTTTCCTAAAATGTTCATTGTTTCACTTGGATTTCCTATTTGTATTTAAATGAAGTGTAAAAGCAAACATTTCTGTGCTTATGCATGTGTGTGTGTGTGTGTGTGTGTGTGTGTGTGTGTGTGTGTGTGTGTGTGTGTGTGTGTGTGTGTGTGTGTGTGTCTTGGGAGGGCTAAAGTGTATATATGTGTATATAAGAGCAACAAGTTGACCATAGCTGACTGTAGCAATATTATTCCAAAATCACCTCACCTTAGAACAATTGCATTACAACTGCCATGAAGTTAAACACATAGAACTAATTCTTACCAAACTAAAAGTTAACTCCAACAAACATATAATTATTGCAGGTGGCTATATCCCACCAAGCAGTAACATTACAATTATGGAAAGCCTACTTAACTGGATCTCTAACTCCTTACCACAAGAAACCATACTATTAGGAGACTTTAACATTGACTGGCTTAACTGCTCTAACCATAACCATCCACCCACATTAACCTCCACGGATTTACCAAAATTATATCTACCCCAACCAGAACAGACAAAACTTCCAAATGTGAATCCATCCTAGACTGGATACTGTTATCTGACCTCACTCTAGCACAGAAATCAGGATATCTCCCTTATAGTCTAAGTGACCATCAACCAACCTTCCTAATTAGAAATAGACCCCAACACATTAACCAACCCATCCTCAGAGTTGTTTGCAATAAAAAGATCTTTATACCTACTAACTTCATAAATGCACTAAAAAGCTGAAATTGGACCCCCCAAAGACAACTTCCTCTAGATGAAGACGTAAATTACTTTAACTTTACCTTCCTAAAAATCTTAAATCTTCATGCTCTCGCCTGAATCATAAGAATAAAAACAAATTATGCCCCATGGCTTAACTAAAGATGCCAAAATTACAATGAAAGAAAGAGATAAAGCTTGGACCCAATATCATAAAATCAAAACTACCAATCACAGACAAATATATTTAGAACTCTGTAATAAGGCTAAAAAACAAATTAAATTCGATAAAATCAACAACTACAAAATCATGCAAGAAAAACATGCTCACAACCCTAAAAAAATCTGGGCCATAATAAATGGTATAATGCATTCAGGAAAAGCTTCCACTCCCATCCCAGTGCTACCAAATAACCAGGACAATATCCCCACTCAGTTTAACAAATTATTTAGCAAAACAGTTCAAACTCTTGCAAAAACCCAAAACACCACTAGCATCCCCACAGCAGCATGTTCCCCTACTCAACCAAATACAAAACAAAATAATGATACATCCAGCTTTTCCCTACACCCTGTACCTACAAAAGTAATCCTTAAACTCCTAAAAAACTCAAACCAACCACACTAGCAGCTGATAACGTACCTGCAGATTTCCTTTAAATAACAGCAGAAGCAATAGCCTAGCCTGTATCCATTCCTGGTTAACTCTTACCATTACACTGTTCTAATAATCTAACTTAGGGTCTACACCTTACATTTTCCCTGGAAATTCTGATAAGCATTTCTCCTGAATTCCTGAATAGCTAAATATTAGATAATTAACCATTACTAAAAAAAAAAATGTGCTGTCTTAATGCCTAATATTATTGACCTATGTTCTTTATTTTTCTTAATAACTTGCAAACCTGCACATTATGGCATAGAAAGTTGGATATTGTTATGTGTTTATTAGATGTCTAGAGCTGTTTATGTTTGTAAAATTTCCTTGTATGCAATGCGCTTGGAGCTTTTCTCCTCAGGCCTCCACTTGCTATGTGTTTATTAGATGTCTAGAGCTGTTTATGTATGTAAAATGTCGTTGTATGTGATCTTCTTGGAGCTTTTCTCCTCGGGCCTCTGCTGAAAATAGATCTGTGTCCAGTCTGACTTTCCCAGTTAACAAATGTAAAATAAATAAAATTAAATAAAAATAAATAAAATAATGTATTTCACTTTTTATCACTGTTACATCTGCACACAATAAATGGCAATCTTTGGTGGTCCAGACTGGCTGTGTGGGAGAAAGGCTCATCATTGGTCCACTGGCACAGTGATTAGTGTTGCCATCTCACAGTGCTTGTCTCCCTGTCTGAGTTCTTAGTTGTGGCTCCATCTGTGTGGAGTCTGCGTGTCCTCCCTGTCTTTGTAAAGACTTCATTTAGGTGCTTGGGATGCCTCCAACACCCCAAAACTGAGCTATATGCAGATTGATGTTCTGGGAATATGTCTATGTTGTGATAGTGTAGTTTGTCAGAGGCAGTGTTTATATCTGTCTGTCTCTCTGTAAAAATAATATTGGTAGATGTAACCATAAATCTCCCAGATAATGAAAAGTAAGACATTGAATGTCTCTCACAACATTTAGAAATTCACATCTTCTGGAAGGCCATCATTCTTGGCTGTGTAAGGGGCTTAGTAGAGTACCCTACTGTGGGCCGTACCTAGTCTAAAACTGACTATTGTGGTCATTATTTCATTAATGTTTCTCAGTCAAACTTCAGAGGTGAGCATACAAGGTCTTTCCAGCTTGTGTGGTGGCTGGGGAGAGAGTGATAATTATTTCTTTAACTTTCCTCAAAATCACACCTAAGACGTATATAGAGAGGGTCACTATATCTTGTCTAGGGCCAGTGTACTGTGTAGGAGCAATAAGTTGGAATGAATTACTATGAGTGTTATTTTTTCCACTTTCTTCACAATTAAAATAAGATGTTTATACAGGTGGCTATCAAATAGGTGTAGGAGAAAGGATGAATGTTGCATATGTACAGCAAACAGTGATAGGTTGAAATATGTTTTTGTGCTCTGTATGTTCTTTCGCTTTCATCCTAGTTTGACTTCAAAGGCATATACAGAAGGTGTCAGCTTTTTGTTGTTAGAGACAAGCCAGCATGCTGTGTAGATGCATGACAGCAGCAACAGTAAATATATGATTATGGCCATTTTTCCTTTCACTTCCCACCCAATTTAACACCAGAGGGGGTAGGGAGAAAGGCATTCATCTTACCTATGATTTATGTGCCCTCATGAGCATTTGTTTTCTCAGTTTATGGATAACCGCTTCTCAGTTTATTGGAAACTACTCTGTCACCATTCTTGAACATTAAGCCTTGGGTGTAACTTACTTTTTCCTGAAAGAGACAAAAAACAATTAGTTACTTTCCTAAGTCATAGTTTTTTGTTCAGGCCACCACTGAACCAAAGGTTATGGAAGAAATCTCTAAGATTCACCTCAGTGCATTTAGAACCCTATAACTTCTGGTGGCCTTCGAGCCTCCAGACCCCCAGTTTAATTAAATTCTTTCTTAGATACTTATTACAGTATTCTCTTGGCCATTTAGGATGTTGTTGTTGTTTGTCTTTCAGCTTTTTCCCGGGAAGGGGTCGCCATGAACTCCAGTCCGCTAATGATTGGCAGTAGATTTTTATGAAACACCAAGGTGCCAGCTCGATGCCCAACCTTCAACGAAGGCACGCCCATTTACGCACGCATGTCTTTCAAACACCAACCAACCACGGGAAGGATATGCAGACTCCACACAGAAGGCACTCCCAAGCCAAGCCGAGAATCAAATGGGAGAACCTCTTGCTGTGAGGTAACAATGCTACCGCCTTACTACCGCGGCATACTCTTGGCCATTTAGGATGATGTGTTGAAAGGATATAGGATGAACCTGGCAATTAAGACAACGTTTAGTAAAACAATAAAGCATTCTGGATAGTATGAGGAGGCAAGAAGTGCAGGAAAACAGGTGAGCAGTGAGATGTATGCCAGGGTAACAGTAGATAGCAGGGGTAGGGAGTGTCATGGAATACTTCTTCTATGGCTTCATATTATCTAAGACTGTGCATGCAGTCACTGTGTGTGGCAATTAAAAAGTGGTGTTTCTGGGTGTACCTTGCTAATAGGGGTATGACTACTCTGAGGCAAGGGTGCATTTTCATTCTGGAGGGAATGTGGCTTATTTGTCAGGAAATGGAAGGATGAAAAGGTGGCAAACCTATGTATAGTTTGCCCCATTCAAAGAAGAAATGTGCAATATCATAGCACACACTTGCATATTAATTAAATGTTATCTCTGAAAATGCCCTGACAGTACCGCCCCACCCCACCCTCATACACACATTTGCACCTTCATTTGTTTATGCGTCCTTGGTCTGTTGACATGCAGGTGCATTCAGTGCTACATCATACATATGTCTGCACCCCCTTGCCCTACACATTATGCATATGTCCATACTTTATTGACTAAACCAAGCCATAGGTTGACATTAGTGGCATACAGTAGTTCACACTGATGCCCAGTGTGTTTCAGTGACCGGAGGTAAAAAACTGGCTGTCAGCTACCTTCTTGTATTCCATAATGAAGCCATGAGTCATGAAACACATCCCCTAACCTGCATTAAAATATATTTAATTTATCACTTCAGTAGATCTTGATTTTTATTGTAGTTTAGATTGCTGTTCCCCATTCATTTCAATGGGATGCAGAAACTGCGTAAGAAGTCTAATGAAAAAAGATTCATGTAAGTTTCACATCTTTTTAAGGATAAGTTATCTGGTGGGTTGGATGGCTTAGGCTTGTAGTTTTGAAATAAATGTAGTTTTTTTTTCATTAGGCAGCTTTTGGCAATCTTTTAATAATGTAATAAGAGTTATATTCATATATGTTTAATAGTTCAACAGTTTGTTTCTTACTAGGCTATTGTCCCTGAAGAAACTTTAGAAGCCTATTCCTGCATTTCCATGACATTTTTAGCCTCTGTAATTTAAATATGAATAATCCAGAGCAGGCAGAACATTTACAGGTTAACCCTTTCCATTAGGCACAAAAGGTGCTACTCCAGAGATGAAATTGCAGTTTCCAGTCCTTTTCATCCAGATTAATTTTGACTCGAGTAAGAGAAGTACTTTGTTTTATGCAGAGGGGAAGAGGAATAAAAAAAAGCAGAATTCACTGTGAGACATATCTATCCATCCAACATGCTCTAAGATCTCTTGATCAGAGTTTTTTTTGTCACCATTGGATGTGTAGATAAGCAGTAGGCCTGGGAGGATAGGATCTGCTGAGGTTCTGCATGTGAGGCAGATGTCACCCCTCAGCAACCTTTATAATACTAAGAATTGGCACAAAGTTTTGAGATCATCAGTGTAGTTCATATGATTTAGACCCTTGATTTTCTTGATGAAATAATAGATTCATAGGTTCACAGATGCTGTGAACATTCAATTTCTGTCAAGTGTTTGGACAGGTATATGCCAAAATGGGAATTATACTCAAAGACTGGTCTAATAACTGCCTAATACAGAAGAATGATCACATCCCTGGACCTGGACACCATACACTTGTTCATAAATTGCTTAACGAATCATGTCTTTGTTATTATAGTGAATACGTGTTGCTTGAAGGATAGATCACATTCCAAATAGGTTCCCAGGCC
>NC_056728.1:1815790655-1815795655 GCF_019279795.1 Protopterus annectens | reverse complement strand
AGGCTGGTGAGCTTGTCTATAATACCAGAATGGGGAATGGTGTCAAAGGCCTTAGTGAGGTCTAGGCAGACTGTGTGTACCACCTTTCCCTCGTCTATAGCCTTGGTAACTGTATCAAAGAAGTCCACCAGGTTTAGGAGGCATGATCTGCCCTTAACAAAGCAAAACTGGGTAGGGTCCAGTGTTTGGAGGTTCCCAATGTCTCTGTTAATGAGTTCTGTGATGATGCACTCCATAGCCTTGCAGACCAAGCTAGTCAGGCTTATAGGGAGATAGTTCCCGGGGTCTGTTGTGGCTCCACCTTTGTGGAGTGGAATAACCGTTGCTGTGCACCACTCTATGGGTATGTAGCTTGTGGAGAGGCTGAATTTGAACAGTGTGTTTGGGTGAGGGGTTAGTTCGTCTTTGAGCTCATGTAGGATGCAGCCTGGGACACCGTCCAGTCCCACTGATGCTGTGTTTTTGGCTTTGGAGAGGGCTGTTTTAACCTGAGTGTCTGTGATTTCAGAGACTCTACATTCTTTTGGTATGGTTATGGGCCTTTTTGGGGGTGAGAAGGGGGTGAAGTTTGCGCTGAACCTGTCTGCCAGGATGTTGGTGATATCAGTCGGTTCAGTGTATTTTGTGCCATTTTGCACTAACTCCGAGCAGATCTGAGCATTGTCACTTAGATTCTTGACATAGATAAAGAATGCCTTGTGGTTATCTTTGGAGTCCTTGGCAATTTTTCTTTCAAAGCTCACCTTGGATGATTTTATGAGGGATTGTAGTTTCTTGCTGATACTGATCAGGGCTGTCTTCCCTTCTTGGGATTTTACTCTTTTCTGTACTAGTTTCCTCCTTCAATTGTATAGCTTGTTTATGGCAGGAGTCCACCAGACTTGTTTCCTTTTCTTGGAGTGAGTCTTGGTTTTGCTTGGGATGGCATGATCCATGCATTCTTGTAGAGGGCCATAGAATGCTTTAGTAAAGGGTTTTGCAGCTTGGACAGTGTTATCCTTCAGCATGGGGGCTTTGAAACTTTCCACCTCGGTCTTAAGTAACCTGAAGTTTGCTTTTGAAAAGTTTTTCACGGTTGCTTTCTTGTCCGGGGGTGGGGGCGGAATATGGATATCCAAAGTGATTTGATTATGGTCAGATCTAACCAGCGAGGAGTTGACCTCTGGTGTGGAACACTGGTCGCCCATGTTGGTGATGACCAGGTCCAATATGTTGTCACCTCTGGTGGGAGTGTTGACCCGTTGAACCAGGGCATTTGAGTTTATAAATTCTAGGAAAAGTTGGGCAAGGGAGTTAGTACTTGAGTAGTTCTCCCAGTTAATGTTTGGGTAATTGAAATCACCCAATATTAGGGTGTTTGGTAGGACCTTTATATTTCCCAGTGTTTCCAGAAAAGCAGAATGGGGGTCCTGGGACACGGTGGGTGATCTGTAGCAAGCTACAATTTGAATTGCAGTTTTGGCCATTGTTAGTTGCACGTGGATGATCTCTGAAGCATCATGCTATGCCACTAACCTGGAGGTGTGGGTATCCTTGATGAATATGGATACGCCCCTGCCTTTTGTATTTCAGTTTGAGTTCTGTGGCTGAAATGTATGGTATGAGTTGTAGCCTGGTGGTGCTGGGGTGCTCTCTGGAGCCTTAAACCAGGTTTCTGTTACTGCACATATATCGATGTTCTCCATACTGAGGAGTGCCTCGAGTACGTGCATTTTGAGGTTTAGACTTCTGGCATTGAGTAGCATTACCCTCAGTTTTTTGTTACTTGTGCTATTTATGGTGGTGGGTTTGTCTTTTGAGCATTGCCTAAAAAAGGCACTATGGGGGTGGCAAGAGCCTTGGCAAGTATTCGAAAGCCTAAGGGTGACAGGTGCAAGCCATCTCTAGTGAAGCAGCATGGCTTGTTGAGCATGTCATCCCAGACAGACAGACACTGGATCCCCTTTGAATGACACCAGAAACTTAGCCAATTGTTGAAATCGAGAATTTCTTCTTTATACCGTGATATCATTCTTGGTGAGGGCAGGATGCTACTCAGGGTCAGGGTCATACCGGCCTGGGCTACGTGATCAGAGAGCTCTTCCATGTCTCTTTTCATGTAGACCAGGGAGGTATGGCTCAGGTCATTCACACCAACATGGACAATAAAAGAGTCATATTTGTACTTGTTCTGGAGTGACATGAGTGATTGTGCTATGTGGCAGATCCTGGCACCCGACAGACAGCTAACAGTAACCTTCTCCTTATTCAGCCTAGTGAGTGGGACATTAGTGTGCCTGACTATAGAGTCACCTATTACTAGTATGTTGGGTATGTTATTTTGTCTTAAGGGCTGTGATTGCAAGGCACACTGGTTTTGTGAAGTTTGTCTTTCATTGTTTGTGTTGGGGGGTGGAGGTTGCTTGTATGTTTGCTTTGGAGGTCTCTGTTGGTTTTACAGATTTTTATTTAGAGCCTCCTAGTATGTTTCCATGTATTTATGTGTGTTTTTTGCCAGTGCTGGTTTAATGGGTCAATGTAAGACTGGTGGTGTGATGCAAATATTTTTCTTCTCCTCTTGACTGTCTGATCCAGTCTTGGGTTGAGCGAGCTTAGCCTCTAGTTTGGCTGTCTAACTGCATCTCTCGCATGTATTAGTGTTTGGTGGTAGGAGGAGGGGGTTGTCTGTGTACATGAGGCAGTTGTAACATTGCCTCAAAATGCCCAGATTCATCAGTTGGACTGGAGAGTACACCTGAAACTGCCCTTTGGACATGCCTGGATAAGTACAGTGAACTGTTTTACTGAATGGCTGGTAAGGTCGAATAGAGAGCCTTGTCCTACTGCACAGTACAGGAGGGTCTAGTGCTAGGGTTTATAAGTGCTTGCTATAAGTTTTGACCAAGTGCTGGGCTGAGAAATGAATGGCTTGAGTGCTTAAGTTGAAAGTTTGTCTAATTCCAAGGGAAAAATTTGTAGAGAAGACTTTGTGGAGTCGGGAATAGTTTTACCCTGGCTAAACGGCGCTGCCCAGCACGCAAAACCGAGCAAATATGGTATTTATAGCAGGGAAATGAACGAGATAGAAATTAGCCCAAAATGTCCAATAAACTACTAATTTCTGGGCTGAAACTACTCCTCCAGAGACAGATAGGGTGCTCAAAGCTCCCTCTCTCACAGGTGAACAGAGAAACTTCCTTCTATCCAAGTAAGGTATGGGCAAACACAGAGATTTGTAACACAGCCCTGAATTCAGCATTAACTTGAAAACTGGACTATACTAGCTTAGAAAGGTGGGAAACAAGTATACATATATATATATATATATATATATATATATATTTTTTTTTGCCAATCTGGTGATGTTAGAATGGGAGTCTGAACATTTGTTTAAAAGTAGGTTTCATTCGGACATTGCATTCTATGCCAGATATTTAGATGATGTATTCATTTTATGGAAGGGTAATAAAGAAGCTATTACTGAATTTATAGAGTACCTTAATGGGACGACACAAATTTTAAGATTTACACATAATACTAATGAAAAAGGTACTGCATACCTGGATACTTATATTAGTCATGTGAACGATGGTTTTGCATCCAGGATATATAGAAAAACAACTTTTTCTAATGATTATATTGTATATAATAGTAATCATCCACCATATATGTTTAAAAATGTTGTTAAGGGACAATGTATAAGAGCAGCACGAATGTCATCTACTAAAGAAATTATGGAAAAGGAAATGGAATTAATCTATAATATGTTCAGAAATAGAGGATACCCTGAAAAAATGTTGAAAGATACTGTTAAATACGTCAAACAACAATGGGGTATCAAATTTATACCATTGTTGGGAAGATCTTTTTGTTGATGGTGGTGATATACTAGTGGAAAACATGGGTAAACAAACTTATAAAGGGGTTAATAAGAGGGTATGTGTTTTGATGTACACCCCCTATGTTATTTTAATTAAAGATATAATATTAAGACATTGGGATTTGATAACTGTGTCAGACAACATAGGTACGAAGTTAGGGAGTTTTCTAAGCTTTGTGTATAAGACAGCTCCGGATATCAAAAGGTTATTAGAAAAAGCTAGTAATCAGGTAAGCATTAAGATTGCTCATAAAGGGACTAAGAAATGTGGAAATTGTAGACAATGTGGACGTATTAATGAAGAATTGCATATTAAGCTTCAAGATATGAATCATACATATGTCAGGTGCAGGGCAGGCAATTGTAACACCAGGCAGGTAGTATATCTTGCCACCTGTATAGCCTGCCCTGCATTTTATATAGGTAAAACAGAAAGACAGTTAAAAAAGCGTATTTATGAACACTACTATAAGATACAAGTGAAAGATACGAATAATGCATTATATAGACATTTGTGTGATAAAGGGGAACAACATATATTTAAATTTGCTATCATTGACCAAGTATCATGCCAACCATATGGTGGAAATTGGAAGATGTTACTGGCATTTAAAGAAAGTAATTGGCAAATACTTATGGATGCAACCAGACATCCTGGTATCAATGATAGCATTAGTATTAAACCTTTTTTGTTATTAGGGTAGTCAGTTTTTCATTTTCAGTTTTTAATTTCTTTGTTTTTGGTGCAGTCCCCATACATGATATAGTATATGTTACACACTTGATCTATTATTTATATGTTGGACATTAATTTATAGTTCTTATTATATATCTTTTGTTTTTAAAGAGATGTTTTTAAAGTTGTGTATATTACACATATAGATTTTAAGGATTGAATTGTAACATATTCATTAATTTGTTTTTATAGGATGATGTTCCTTTAAATCTCTGTATTATTTGGCGCCTTTTTTGCTATTTAAACTTGTGGAAAATCAGATTTTATCAGTTCTGAGGAAGTCTGTATGTTTGCAGATGAAAGCACTTAACTCGTGGATGTTTTTATTACTTGGAATTAAAAGTTTTTCACTTTTCGAGCTGTGCCGTGTTTTATCCAGCTTTTTACCAGGTTTCCTGTTAGTGT
>NC_056728.1:1815650655-1815788155 GCF_019279795.1 Protopterus annectens | reverse complement strand
ACCTGGGAAAGGCTGGCACAGATTTACTAACTATGTCCCCTTCTGCCCAGACTATAAGGTAGTTACCACTGCCAACAGCCAACTCCTTATTAGCTACTTTAAGGCCCTTAACAAAGGGTGTACAATCTTAACTGTTTAATATTAATATTAACACAAAAGGTAGTTTGTCCAAGAGCAAAGCTATTAGGAGTGGCCTACACAGTGTCTCCAAATAAACATGCAAGTACTCTCAAAACTTAAATATCTCTACACATAACAGCCACAATGAAAGGTTTAAAATATTTAATGATAAATAATAAAAGAGCAACACAATGCTAAACATATATATATATATATATATATATATATATATATATATATATATATATATATATATATATACAGTCACAGCGACATCAGAGTTCAAAACCACAGTAAATATTTAAAACAACGTTGCAGGACATTCTTAAATAAATAAAGAAAAATATCTAAACTAAGCTTTACTATATTCCTGACTGAATCTAAGATAATTACTATAATCTAGGGGGTTACCTTCATTTGACTGAAAGCTCATTTGACTGACAAACATTTTAGTTGGACCAAATGACTGAAACATCATTTCACTGACACTTCATTTGACTGACAATTAGTACTGACAGTGTCTAGAGCACTGTAAGGCAAGTAAAAGGAATATGTCCTTTTCCCCACTGTAGTGCGATCCTGGAGTTAGTATATATAGTTAGGGGGGTGTGGGGGACTGGGGGGGTATGGGGGGCATAGCCCCTCACTTACTTTGGTTTTACTAAAGAATATAAAATCAAAAGCAGAGAATATAACATGAAACTTCCCCCCACACCCCCCTAACTATATATACTAACTCCAGGGTCGCACTACAATGGGGAAAATGATATATTCCTTTTACTTGCCTTACAGTGCTCTAGACACTGCCAGTACTAATTGTCAGTCACATAAACTGTCATTCAAATGAAGTGTCAGTGAACTGAAGTTTCAGTCATTTGGTCTCAGTCAAATGAGTGTCAATCAAATGAGCTTTCAGTCAAATGAAGGTAACCCAATTTAGGAACTTACTAATAGAGCAAAGCAGATATGGCAAAGGAACCTTCTAGTTGTCAGGTCCAAGACAGAATACAGAATGCTTTTTCTCACTAAGAGACTTCTCAAATCATATATCAAATATTACTGTTGGGAGAGCTTGCAGAATGACATAATTTCTTGTCATCTGACGTTTTGTTTCCGGGTCCAAAACAACCATTGATGGTAACCGGTAGCATTTAGCATCTACCTGTAAAAATATACAGACAAGGGCTCTCCTCAGATCTCTGACGGATGCTAGAAGTCATAAAACAATTGCATTCCTTCATGCTTTCAAGACTACTAATTAGTGCACTGTGTCTCTGGCTGCATTGAAAACTAAAAGATACCATCTTTTATGGCCTAGCCATAAAGTAATTTAATTTCAGATGTTTTTCTAAAATTTATTAGACTGAGGTTAACCTCCTATATCCAAGTTTCAACTGTTAAAATATATACATTTAAACAGTTACAATAGCGCAGGTACATTTATATTCTATTCCAGTAGGGCCCACTGTGGTTACATTTCACACAGCACTTTGCAAGCACCTTTTCAACACACACATCTGTACAAGCAGTTTGATGTACACATTACATACAGTCCTAATACATTTGTAACACAAGCATCCTGTATAAATCATTTATATATTCATCAATGACATATAAGTATTTAGAAATTTCCAGCTAGCTGGACTGGCAGTATCTCCTTTCGTCAAAACGTGTGTGTGTGTGTGTGTGTGTGTGTGTGTGTGTGTGTGTGTGTGTGTGTGTGTGTGTGTGTGTGTGTGTGTGTGTGTGTGTATTAATAACAGTTACTCTTTTTACAGAACATGTAGACTGATAAATTATGTCTTGCATTCATTTACAGCACAGACAGCATAGCAGGCAGGAAAAAGATCCATAAAATTGAATTAAAACTAGTGACACTGCTTCTCTGAAATTTTGCCAAGTGTCCTGTACTTTCTTTGAAACTACACTTTGCCAGTTACAGCCCAGTAGAATTGCTGCGCAATAGTTGCTTTTATCAAAGAATAGAAAATGGCAAACAGAGAAATAACTCAGTACTGCTGAAAGGAGCAATCAGTCTGTTTGTTATTTAGAAACAAAACTCAATACTCACTTATCAAAAGTTTAAAACCATTTAGTGTAAGCCAAGGGTTGGGAGGGTGGCCTAATGGTTAAGGTGTTTGCCTTATAAACACAAGGTGCAGAGTTTGAGTCTCACAAGGAATAATTGGCTAAGCTTAAAATGGCTCACAAGGGCAGCTAGCTTGGTACTAACCTATGAATAATATATAAAGTGTGACATATCCTGGAAAGCACTTTGTCAAAGACTCTGTGCAGCACCAAAACAGTAAAAATGCATTTCAGAGTTTGGCCTTTGGTAGTTTGGGCCATAAATAAATTATTCCAAACACATGCATCTGGAGCATTTCTCCCCGGGCCTCCGCTGAAAACAGGCTCTATGGAACCTAGTCGGACTTTCCCGGTCAACAAATGTTAAAAAAATAAATAAAAAAATAAAAATAAAATTTGCCATCATCAAATGTTTGATTAGGCTGTTTAAAGACTTTATGGGCTTGGTAGCTTTAGCCAGGCCTTTAATAAGACCCTCCATTCAGAAATAATGCTGTTGAGATGTGAAAATTACTTCAATGCGTGAACAGAAATTCCATTAAAAGAGAAGTTTCCAAGCTTCTTTAGATATCTGAAAAGCATATGTCTGATGATTTACTGGAGGATTAAGTCTATAAAGTTCAAAAGATCTTCGTTCTGTAATTGTGGTTTAAGTCCATTTGCTTTCTTTTTTCATTAAGAAAGTCACAAACAAATGTTGTCCCTCAAAGAGAGCATGTTGGTTTGTACAGTCAACAGATTGATCATTTTAGAGGTCTTGAGAGCAAAAGAATTTAACAGGGTTTGTATAAATAATTTTACTGTAGTTCATAAGATACCAATTATTAAATTACAATGCAGGTAACCAATGTAACTTAATTAAATGACCATCTGCCCTGAGATCCATGGTTCATTTGACCTTCAACAAGACTACTTAACTATGGAAGAGGAATATATTTATATATGACAACAAATTGATATACTATGTGAATATTTGAGCTCCTGTGACACAATTTAATAATATTGTTGTACCAGGGTAGAAAAAAAATATTTGAAAAATCAGATGATTTTTTTCTTTCTTGTTTCAAAAAGATGACACACTTGTAAAGAAATGTTTGAGCTCTGTTAGTATGGAGTATGTATGTTTTTTGTGACTTCAGAATGTGTGACCTTTTCCCTGCAAATGAAAAAAGGTGATGAAAGGAAAAGAAATGTATAGAACTTGTATATAAAATGTAAAGTGTAACTTCTGCAGTTTCTCAGAAAGGTAGCAGGTCATAAGACAAAAAGTGCTCTTCAAAGGGCAGCTGGCCAGAGCTATGAAAGGAAGCAGCTGATAGATGCATGGGAGATGTTGTTTAGTGCTAGTTTGCCTTTACTCTGTCATATAAGAAAAAAAAACTAATGTCATCTGATGCAATATTAATGTACCTGTTTTCTAGGGGAACAATAATGATGAGCTGAAATGTATTTATCTGGAACTGAGACTAGTATAAAGTCAGTTAGTCTATGAAGGTTTGCTGTTTGAAATTTGCCTTATGTTTAGAAAAGATCTGTACTGCAACAGAGTACATCTGTTTTATACATTTTTGAATAACTTTGCAATGGTTAATGTTATCATTTACATAATGTATTTGTCTCTTCTACATTAGATTCCTCTTTTCCATATCATTATGTGGTCATTTGCATGGTCGGCATACCATACTGGTTTTACCCTTATGTGGCTGTGCTGTATCTCTAGCTTACCGCACCGTGCACATTTCTGCTTACCTACATTAGCTTGCAGAGCACATTGTGCTAAACATTAATAAATTTCAACCTTGGTAAGTGTTCAGCATGAACCACAGTGTGAAAAATTTTGATAGCCTTCTCACACCAGTAATTTCTGAGGAATTTCTATTCCCACACCAGGTGCTTAGATTAGTTTTTCATTAGTAATATTGCAGCATAGTGTAAAGATGTGCTGCACTTTTAAGCATGCAGAGATGAGACATTAGACCAAAGTTCTGTCTGCTTGGGTTGGTGGTTGTTCAGGTGAATGTAAAAGGTCCCGATGGCACTTATCAAAAAGAGTAGGGGTACTTGATACAGTACTGAGTGACAGACCTCCTGCAGTGTTTTTGTACAAAGACGTTTTTCACTGCAATGGGCTAGCTCCATAACTCTGCTAGATGCTAATGAGACATTTGAGGAAGAGGAATATGCTATTCAGCCATGTGCAGTAAGGCATTTATTTACCTGAGATATTCAAAGATTAGCACATCTGCTCCTGGCCACTGCAGTAATGCTAACTGCCAAAAAGTCATGTTCATCCATCATGGTAGAGATGGGTGTTGTGGAGTTTAGTGGTCAGGTTGTGTTAGAGGGGGGATGTGCAAGAGCGTATGTGAACGATTGTATGTGAGAGCATGTGTCTGTTTGGGAGGTAGCAGTAGCAGGGTTAGTAAGACAGCAGGTGCGTGGGGGTGTATGGGTTAATTTATGAGCATATCTGTGAGTGTAATTGGGTGGGTCGGTGTGTGTGTGTGTGTGTGTGTGTGTGTGTGTGTGTGTGTGTGTGTGTGTGTGTGTGTGTGTGTGTGTGTGTGCGTGTGTGTGAATATCTGAATGCATATGTGTATGAATGTCTCTGTGTCTGTTTGGATTCGAGTGGCTGTGATAATTCCACACTCCCCTAGACTAATTAGCAACACCTGCAGCAATGGTTTTGGGAAACACTAGCCACCAGGGAGAATTCTTTGTTTTTTGCCTTAACAGCACTTCAACATAACAGGGACAAATTGTTATCTCAGGGGATAAAAATTCAAAGAGGGATATTCCAGGGTAACTTTCTGTCACCATTACTATTCTGCCTTGCCCTTAATCCATTAAACGTAGGCCATGGCTATAATCTTGCTCCTAGAAAACAACAAAGTGTAAAGACTTCTCACCTTCTCTTTGTCAATGATTTAAAACTGTGTAGTTCATCAGATGAGGATCTGAAAGCACAAGTGCAAGTTGTCAAAACTTTGTCAGATTATATAAGAATGCCATTTGGTTTTGATAAATGTGCAAAAGTAACCTTTAAAACAGGAAAACTACAACACCAGGAAAACATCAGTTTGGGACAAGAATGTGATATAAGAGCACTTGAGCAAGAAGGAGTGTATAAGTATTTGGGAATTGATGAAGGATCAACAATCAAACACAAACAAATACAAATAAAACTTAATAAGGAATACTTCAGAAGACTTAAATTAATCCTGAAAACAGCAGTGACATCTAGGAACAAAATCCAAGCTATAAACCAATTTGCTCTTCCTGTCCTAAATTATAGTTTTGGAGTGATTGACTGGTCCCAAAACATGTTGGATAGATTTGATAGGAAAACAAGAAGGATGCTTCATGCTCACCAAATGATTTATAAAAATCAGTGCATACCAAGATTATATATTCCCTGTTCCGAAGGAGGGATGGGCCTCCTTGAAATTGATTATATGTATAGATCTGCATTCATGGGAAGCAGGAATGGAAATCAAACCAGAAGTAGATAAAAATCAGGCAGCAACTGAATGTGCCAAAAAATTACAAAATACAGACTATAAGTTGAAGGATCAGATGATAAGGCAAGAAATGTGGAAAAAGCATAAATATAGTTGCAAGTATAGAAAACTTCTGGAAGAACCTCATGTTGATCAGGAACGAACACAGGAATGGTTAAGGAGAGGCAAATTCAAACCAAGAGATGAAAGGTTAATATCGGCATCCCAAGATAGTGGGCTGCATACACATTGGTTTCTAAAGTCCATTAAAGATTTGGGAGAAACATACAAATGTAGGTTTTGTAAAACCGAATTGGAAGCATTTGCACACCTCGTTGCTGGTTGCAACATACTAAGGGCAGAAGGATTGTATACTGAAAAGCATAATAATGTGGCGAGACTGTTGCACTGGGGATTGTGCAAACATTATGGTTCTGAAGTGGCCGAAAGACACTGGAAACATGAACCACACAGCATCATAGAAAATGGAGAAGTCTACATCACATGGGATCATCCATTACCAACAGTTCAAAAGATAACTGCTAGAAAACCAGATATAGTGGTCAAAGAAAAAAAAACAAGCGTAGCCTTGATCATTGAAATCATCACACCCAGTGACTACAGTGTCTTGGGTACAGAGAGACACAAAGTCATAAAATATCAGATCTGCAGGCAGAAATGAGAGCAATGTGGAAGAAAGATACCCAGATAGTTCCGATAGTAGTAGGAGCAACGGGTCTTATAAAAAATAATTTACAATTGTATTCAGATATGTTACCAATACATGTAACTCCATACAAACTGCAGAAGGAGTCATTACTGGGCACATTGTTGGTGCTGTGAAGAGCACTTTTGGCTAACATCAAAAATTGAAGCAATACTAATTTCATTAATTTTAATTATACTTTGACTTAGGAATGGGGTCTATTCCCACCATGGTATTAGAAACCCAAAAAACTTGGAGAAATAAAAAAAAAAAAGGATTGAGAGGAGAAACACTAGCCTAGTCATAAAATATCAGATCTGCAGGCAGAAATGAGAGCAATGTGGAAGAAAGATACCCAGACAGTTCCGATAGTAGTAGGAGCAACAGGTCTTATAAAAAAGAATTTACAATTGTATTCAGATATGTTACCAATACATGTAACTCCATACAAACTGCAGAAGGAGTCATTACTGGGCACATTGTTGGTGCTGTGAAGAGCACTTTTGGCTAACATCAAAAATTGAAACAATACTAATTTCATTAATTTTAATTATACTTTGACTTAGGAATGGGATCTATTCCCACCATGGTATTAGAAACCCAAAAAACTTGGAGAAATTAAAAAAAAAAAAGGATTGAGAGGAGAAACACTAGCCTCCAGGGAAAACTCTTAAATGTGTGCCTGAATACTTAAAGAGAACGACAATCGAGGAGTGGAGGGCAGTGGTGGCTCCAGGCTCTTTCTTATGCCGGGGGCTAAGAAGGGGCAGAGTAGGGAGCTGGTGGGGCACAAAGGGCATATGGTAAAAATACCATAACACTGTACCAATAAAGTATAGAATACAGGATACATGACAACTCACCCATAATCCATTGTTAAAAATGGGAGACCATTTATCTGCAAAATAACAGTGAATGTCATAAGCCTACCAGTCTTAGCAATGTTCACAACACAGAAAAAACTACAAATTTGTCCTAGTCAAGGATTATGCTTTGGAAAAAGTTTTAGAACACTACAGTGTAGCTAATCAAAGGTGAAGTCACCAGTACAATAGAGGTGGGAAATTAGCAAGCACAAAGGACTCAGTAGAAAGAAAATTATATCATTAACCCAAATTCAAGAACAGAAAGTCAGACTTATTTAGTTCTGAGCTGCATTTAAGGAAAATATTTTAGTCAAATGCAGTGCATTTGCCAACATTCAATATAAAACACACATCTTCCCACTGCAGACACTAGTGAATAACAACTTAGTTTAAATATCTGTTAAAACTACTTTGCAGCAGAAGCAAAAGTGGTCAGTTAACTGGATTACAAAGATAGTTCTGACACCTCAGGAAGAATGTGGGACAGAGTCTGTCAGCACTTGGACTAAAAACTGGAAGTCTTAAAACATGCAGTTCAGCCAGTTTATTTTGTTAAGCATTTACAACTACTGATAAAGAAGTAAGAACTGATCTGAGAACACCCACAGTAATTCAAAAACAAAAAAGTGGAAATGAAACTAGATTCCAGAAGCTGTGCATGATGCCAGTGACACACTACTGTCATTCTGTTTAAGTGGAAGTTAAAAAATGATTTTCTTACAATTAGCATGACTCATATAAAGGGAGCTTGAACTGGATTCTGTGGAAAAAACTCAAAGGTCACTTCACAACAGAAGGTCCATTGAAATGTAATAACAATATCCACTGACGCATTAAAAAAAGAGTATGAATATATAATGAAATAATAGAGGCAAGTATAATGTATTTATTTATACTTTTTGTTGACTGGGTTATTCCCACTAGGTCAGTGGCCTCTTTTCAGAGGAGGCCTGAGCTTGTATTCATACTGACTAGTAGCGATTGGGCCAGGACACCTGGGAACTTCTACTCTTTTTGATAAGTGTTATGGGATATTTTACTTCCACTTGAGCAACCACTAACTCAAGCAGATGGGATCTCAGTTTAACATCTCACCCAAAGAATGGCATGCGCAAAAGTGCAGTACCCCCACCCCCCATGCTGCACTGCAGTGTCAGTATTGCAAAATTAATGCAAGTACGTAGTTTGGGAACAGATCCCACGGTCTTCTGCACCAAAGGCTACTGGACCTGTCAGGCTTCTGTGACTGCAACCAAACATGCTAATTTTCTAGCCTCCTTTGAGAAGACAGCACTGATAAAGACAAAAACAGTGATCAGCAAATGCAGCAACACGAACCTCCTAGTACTCCGTTTCTGGTTTGCTGAAATACCTCCAGTGGAAACAATTTAAATCTGAATGCTTTAGGTAGCGCCATACCTCTCAGCTTATTTGGTCAAATATTCTGGATAAAGCCAAAAATAATCTGGGGGGAGGTGATAAAATCAGGAACAATTTTTAAATATTATTCTAATTCACATAAAAGGTTAATAGAACATCTTTTCACATTAAAATGCATTTTTAAACACACAGACCGATCATTTTTCAGTTACTAGAGCATCTAGTTGGCACATAGCTGAGTATTGCTCATCCAGGCCCTGGTGTTATTGACCTGTTCAATATTTACATTTCCCTTGCTCGTCCCTAGTAGATCAGCAGCCATGGATATGCACTTAACGACATTATTTGTGTCCAGCCTAGTTGACATGGGTATTCTGAGGCATTGTAGCAATTGCCTCATGTAAATTGACAACCCACTTATTCTTAATAAAACAGATAAGGTTTGCAAAAGGTGTAGATACACTTTAAGTCTGGAGGCAAAACTCTCTCATAACAACCAAAACAAATATATAAAGGCTGTCAGTGACACTTGCACCACACCTACTGCATACTGTAAACACCCTACACATAAAACTACTAATTCTGAGCCTACAGGTAACCTTCCTAAAACCTCCTGCACAGTACAAGAGAAAAAGGGTCCTCAGCCATCATGTAGACACTCCATTAAACCACAACCCACAGCTTCACATAGAAACACTCTATCCAATGCCTCTACTGCTAAGTCCTTAAGGCAAACCAGCACACAACCAAATGTCCTGGTCACTGGTGATTCTATAGTGAGACATACCAATGTCCCCTTTACCAGACCGAGTAAAGAGGGAGTCATGGTTAGCTGCTTTTCCAGGGCTAGGATCTGTCAAGTCACGCAGGCACACATCTTTAAACCAGCAGGTACCAAGTATGACTGTCATAGTCCACGTGAGTGTTAATGACCTGAAATGTGCTTCCTTGACTATATCAAATGAGACATGATGAAGCTCACTGATTATGCATCTCAGGCAGGTATGAGCCTAGCACTGAGCTGCACACTACCTTCTCCGAGGATGATGCCATGCTACCAACAGTAAATGATTGATTTTAACAATTGGCTTAGCTTCTGGTGTCAAGTCCAAGGGGATGCAATATTTGATGGCCTGAGAGGACATGGATGACAGAACGTGATACTTTGCCAGGGATGGTCTGCACTTATCCCCTCTAGGATTTTGGATACTGGCAAAGACCTTTTCCACCCCATAGTGCCTTTCTTAGGAAATTCCAAACTGATAAACCTCTTGACTTAATTAAACCTACAAAGGCATATCTGACGGTGGTACTGCTCAGTGCTAGAAGTCTTAAACAGAAACTCCACTCCCTGCAAGCCGCTCTCCAAAGCCAAGAACACAGCATCCATGGGACCTGACAACATCTCAGGGTGCATTCTACATGAACTACAGAATGAACTGGCACCCCACCTAAGCACCATGTTCAATCATAGCCTCACCTCAGGCTTTGTACCCACTGAATGGCGCACAGCAACAGTTATCCCACTCCACAAAGGGGGAGCCAACATGGACCCCAAGAACTACCGCCCCTTTAGCCTAATGAGCCTGGTCTGCAAGGCCATGGAATGTCTCATCATGGAACTTATAAACAAAGACACTGGTAATCTCCAAACTCTGTACGTCACCCAGTTCAGGTTTGTAAAAGGCAGATCATGTCTCCTAAACCTGATAGACTTCTTTGAAGCAGTCACCAAAGCTGTAGACAAGGGTAAAGTGGTTCACACAGCCTATCTAGATCTTACCAAGGCTTTTGACACCATCCCCTACTCTGGAATTATAAATAAACTCACTAAACTAGGTATAAATCCCTGTGTCACAAGATGGGTTGCCAACTGTCTCACTGACAGAACCCACACTGTGAAAGTAGCAGACTCCAAATTCGACTTCAGACCAGTGACAAGTGGAGTACCACAGGGTTCAGTCCTGGGTCCCCTCCTGTTTGGTATCTACTTGGTATCTACTTTTCTGAAGTACAGGCTAACACAGAAGGTCTTTGGCTAATGAAGTTCACAGATGACTGCAAACTAGGAGGCATAATCGAAACTCCTAACGATGTGGACATCCTATAAAAGGGCCTCACTGAGACAGAGGCCTGATGTCAAAGCCATGGCCTCAAGCTCAATGTCAAAAAGTGTGTTGTCATCTCCTTTTGTAAAAACTCTGTACCCATGAGCTACCACATAGTGGGTAGTCTACTTAACACCGAAAGTGTGATAAGAGACCTTGGGACACAGGTGGACAGTAGTCTCTCCTTTGATAATCACATTGCCACAGCAGTCAGGAAATCCTTTTATGTGGCACACTTCATCACAAAATGTTTCTCATCCAGGAAAAAAGAGGTCATTGTTCCCTTCTAGTCGTCACTCATTAGATCCATTATAGAGTACAATACCCTTTTGGTATGTACCTCACAAGACATCTACAAAAACTGGAAAGTCTGCAGAAATACCTCACAAAGAGGATTACCGGCCTCAAACAGATGCCCCTTGCGGACCTTCCCAAAAAACTCCAGCTTTACTCCATCACATATCACTTACTCAGAGGTGATCTTTGCCTAACATACAAAACTATGTCAAATCCAGAGCTGTTGGACATGCTCCACTTAAAGAAATCCCAATCCCTCCAAGCTACATGCTCTAGGGACCTAAACCTTGTTACCACAATAAACAGAACATGCTGGAGGGATAGATTCCTGTCCCAGAGACTTCCCATACTCTGGAACAAACTACCTATTTATATCAAACAAAGCTCCTCATTAGCACTCTTCACAAAAAATCTTGATGATTGGATGAGAAATAGGAAATTCACCCCGGGGATCACCTCTGTGGCTCTGCTCATCAGGGGCACAGGAAAATAATTTTCTTGGGTGGCGAAAGCCAGGGTACCTTTTTGGCTAGGATTATATAGGCCCTAGGGCCAATAGCCTTGTACCTACCTATGAAGCTATGAATCTTTAGACCAGCTACTGCATAGGAGGGAGCTAAAGGTGAAGGGGTCTCAGTCTACATTAAAAACAACCTCACATCCAGACTAGTTAAAGTGTATGACCCACTAGAAGTCATACATGTGCAACTCACCATAAACAGGGCCTCATACCATATTTTTGCAACCTATAGGCCCCCCTCCATGTTCCAGGAAATTCATACTACCTTTCTTAGTGTACTAGAGTCCCTCACAATTCAACCCAATATGATCTTCATGGGGAATCTTAACTACTTCTAATACATAAACCCAACGATTCCTAAACTTTGTTAATACCAACATCCTGGAACAGTTGGTCCATTCTCCTAGCAGGGGTACAAACATCCTTGACCTTGTACTCACAAACATGGAAGAGAGATGCTCCTCACCCACTATAATGACCTCACTTGTCAGATCTGACTATGAAGCACTCTAGCATAAAATAAAAATTAAATCTGGGGAGCCAGCAAAACCAAAAACCTCTCTCTCTACTAAGCAACAATTTGGCTAAATTTCAAGCACCCCCAAACCCAGTAAACATTGTAGCATATGCTGAGCTATTTACCGAATCTCTGTACAGCCTATTGATAGCTGTATAGAGTGAGCTATGCCCACTCCTATTAAGGATAACACCAGCTCAAAAGACAAGTCAACCTGGTAGAATCATAATATCAATAGGTTATACAACAAAAGAAAAAAATATTTGCCAAGCGTAGGAGGAACAAAGCCCAACATACTAAAAAAAAAACCCTGACCAATCTAACCAGGCATCTAAGTGGGGGCTAAATTTGAAGGAACAATAGATTCCCAGGCAAAGGACAACCACAAAGCTCTGTACAGCTATGTCCGTAACCTCAAGAGAAATAAACAACAATGCATAGAACTTATTGTAAATGGTATCACCCACACTGAATCAGAGACCATTGCCAACCTTTTTAGCTGTCAGGTTCAGCTCAGATTTCTCCCCCCCACTTTCCCCCAATAAACTAAAGGAAATATTACATACTACAACCCCCCCCCAGCCATTACTAGGGAACAGGCCACCAATCCACTTTCCAAGGCCAAAAACACTTCACCAATGGGCCGTGATAACACCCCAGGATGCTTACTAAATAGCATGATACCTGACCTCTCTGGTCCACTTGAATCATATTTCAGCTGGAGCATACAGTAAGGTTTTGCGCCCAGGAAATGGCAGATGGGTACAGTCATTCAACTGCACAAAGCAGGTCCAACCATTGATCTGGGTTCTGAAAAGCCTCATATGTAAGGCAATGGAAAGAATGATCATGGATATGATAAATGAGGACATAGGTAACCTGCAAATGCTGGACCCATCACAGTTCGGCTTTGTTTAAGGAAGGCCATGCCTATTAAATCTGGAGGACTTCTTTGAGAGGATCCCAAAAGCAATAGATGTGGGCAAGACTGTACACACAGCTTACCTCGACCTGTCCAAGGCTTTTGATACAATGCCCCACTCAGGCGTTATAGACAAGCTCACTAAATTAGGTATAAATCCTTTTATCATCCACTAGTTAGCCAACTGGCTCACTGATAGAGCCCAGGAGGTCAAAATAGGAGAGGCCACCTCCACCAAGAGGCCAGCCACTAGCAGAGTCCCCAGGGCTTGGTACTGGATCCGCTTCTTTTTGGCATCTATTTTGCTGAAGTGGAACCAAACACTGAAGGTTTATGGCTGGTTACGTTTGCAGATGATTGCAAGCTGGGGATTATCATCAACTCCCCCACACACACTAGCATTCTTCAAGAAGGTCCATCTCTGACTAACAAATGGTGTCAAAGCCATGGCCTTAAGCTCAGTGCCAAGAAATGCATAATTGTACCTTTTGGGAATTCAACATCCTATCTAATTACCACATTGAGTCAACCCAGTGGTCAGGGATCTTGATATGCATGATTATAGTAGCCTTACTTTTGACCACTACATGGCCACAGTGGTGAGGAAATCCTTTTATGTTGCACAACTTATAAGTAAGGGCATGGCATCTAGGTCCAAAGAGGTCTTTATCCCACTGTACTCTGCCTTTATCAGACCAATCATAGAGTACAATGCTCCATTCGGTATGCACCTCACCAGCCATATGCAGCAATTATAGCAATCTCAGAGGTCCCTTACCAAAGAACACTAGGCATAACAAACCTACCTTATGCAGAGCACCTTAAAGCTCTTCTCATTTACTCAGTCTCCTTTAGATTGCTTAGGGGTGATCTATGCCTGGCTTACAAGGCATTCACAAACCCCACACTTATGTATCTCCTGCATATTTGTAGGTCAAACAGTACCAGAAATACAAGGTCTAAGGACCCGCATTTTTTCTGTGACTTAAATAGAACGTGCTGGGGAGACAGATATGTGTTCCAGAGACTGCTGATCCTATGGAACAGTCTTCCCATCCATGTGAAGCTGAGCTCATCTATTACCCAATTTAAGAGCAATCTAGACCATTGGATGAGGAACAGAAAATTTACACCAGGCCTGGCACCCATGTTTCTTATGGACAGAGGTAGCTTATAAACTGGTCCTCAATGTCCTGTTTGGATACAGGATGTCAATATTCTTTTTGGAAAACTTGTCTAGGCTTAGAAAGGCCCCAGGTCATTAGCCTAGTAACAATTTATGAATCTATGAATCTATAAAACTCCAATGAATGACATTATTGACTGAATGTAATCACAAGTGATTTACCAGAAAATCAGTGTTATGAGGCACAGGACAAACATTTGAAGCAAAATCATGGACATTCCTCATAGGGTCATAGGAGATTACTAGGCTAATGACTTAAGCACCATTACAAGTCTAGCCAAGACAATTGGATTTTAGCCAATATATGGCCCCTAGGGGCAAGAAGATGACATGGGTTTGTGATTATGCCTTGAGTGTCTTCCAGATTGCACATGTCCATAAGGGATATAGGTGCTACCTCAGGTGTGTATTTCAGATTCCCCATCCACTGACCCAAATTAAATCTGAAGAGGACCATGGAAGGGCTCTGCTTAACATGACTAGGAAGCCTGTTCCAAAGAACAAGCAATCTCTGTGACACATATCTGTCTCTCCAGCATATTTTGTTTGAGTCTCTAAGTTTAGATCCTTTGATCAGGTGATGTTTGTGCTGTTTGATTTGCAGATGTGTAGCAGCTCCTTCAGGGCTGGATTTGTGAGTGCCTTGTGGGTCAGGCATAAATCGCCCCTTAATAGTCGGTAGGAGACAGAGTAAAGGATAGGGCTTTTAGTCTATCCACATAAGACATGTTGTTTATACCCTGTATTTTCTTTGTAAGGAACCTCTGAGGTCACTCCAGCTGCTGTAAGTGCCAAATGGTGCATTGTATTTTATTATTGGTCTAATGAAGGCTGAGTACAGCAGGACTATACTTTCCTTGAATCAGGATGCCGTACTTTTACTTATAAGTTGTGCCACACAGAAGGACTTCCTCACCACTTTGGACACATGGTGGTCAAAATTCAGGCTGCTATCTATCTGTGTACTTAGATCTCTCACCTCAGAAACCCCCTACTGTAATGCCCCTGGTAAGTACAGACCACAAAACGGTCACCTTTGAAGTAAAAATAAAACCTGGACCCCCAGCTAAACCGGGAATATTCATGAACTATTCTAAGGCTAACCTCCCACTATTAAGTGAGAACCTGGCAAAATTTCAAGCCCCTATAAACCCTGAGAACACTTTTGCACATGCAGAACTATTCACAGAAATGTTGTATAAGCATGTTAATAGCTGCATAGAGGCAGCTGTACCCATTAGGAAGAAGTACAGAATGAACTCAAAAAACAACCCACCCTGGTGTAATCACAAAACAAATCAATATATAACAGGAAGAAGAAAATCATGGCAAAAATTAGGAGCTGCAGCACCCACCAGGATAAAAGCACACTCATCTAACTAAGCAGACAACTCAGAAAACAAATAAAGTCTGCCAAAGCCAAATTTGAGGTAAGTTTGGCCTCCCAGGCCAAGGACAACACAAAGCATTCTTTAGCTATGTCCCCAAACTCAAAGGTAATACACAATTGTGTGCAGAGCTCATTGTAAATGGAGATACCTATACTGATCCAAAAGATATAACAAACCTCCTGGCTGATAAATTCAACTCGAACTTTACTCCTCTCTTCCCCCTCAACCTTCCCTCAGGAAATATCATCAAATAACTCTCCCTACTATCCATAGGGAACAGGTCCTTAATGCTCTAAGACCAAGAGCACTGCATCAATGGGCCTAGACAATATCCCAGGATGCCTTCTAAATAGCATGAAACATGACCTCTCAGGGCCTCTGGAATTACTTTTTAACTGCAGCCTCCAAACAGGTTTTGTGCCTCATGAATGGAGAAAGGCAAGAGTCATCCCTCTGCACAAAGATGGGTCATCTACAGACTCTGGAAACTACAGACTCATAAGTCTCACTAGTCTTATATGTAAAGCCATGGAAAGAATAATCATGGAGATGAGCAATGGACATATAGTAAGCCTTAAGACACTGGACCCAACCCAGTTTGGTTTCATCAAAGGCAGATCATGCCTACTCACCCTGGTGGACTTCTTTGAAAAGGTCACCAAAGCAATGGATGAGGGCAAAATTGTTCACACTGCCTACCTTGACATGGCCAAGGCATTTGACACAATATCTCACTCGGGCATTGTTGACAAACTCAAGTGGTTAGGTACTAACCCATATTTCACCCGGTGGATAGCCAACTGGCTCACAGACAGGACCCAGGAAGTTAGAACTGGGGAGTCCACCTCTACAAAGAGGCCAGTCACAAGTGGAGTCCCTCAGGGATCAGTCCTTGGACCGCTCCTTTTAGGCATTTACTTCTCAGACGTCAAGGCCAATGTCAGTGGTCTTTGGCTGACTAAATTTGCAGATGATTGCAAATTAGGAGCTGTCACTGAATCTCACACTGACAAATATTCTCCAGGAGGGACTGACACAAACAACTGGTGTCAGAGTCATGGACTAAAACTAAATGCCAAGAAATGCATAATAGTATCCTTTGGCAAGTCATCCATCCCTGGTAGCTATCATGTTGACAACACACCCCTTAGAGTTGACCCAGTAGTCAGGGACTTAGGGGCACACATAGTAAGCTAGCCTTTGATAATCATGTGTCTACAGTGGTGAGGAAATCATTCTATGTTTACAACTTATAAACAAAGGTATGGCATCTAAGTCCAAGAAAGTCATTGTTCCACTATATTTGGCATTCATCAGACCTATCATTGAGTACAATGTCCCCTTTGGTATGTACCTAACCAGGCATGTCCAACAACTGGAATATCCACAGAGGTTCCTCACTAAAAGAATACAGGGTGTACATAATATGTCCTATGCTGACTGCCTCAAGGCCCTAACTCTGTTTTCTGCCTCCTACAGGCTTTTGGGGGAGATCTATGCCTGGCTTACAGGGCATTGTCAGACCCCACTCTGATGGACCTCCTGCATATCCACAAAACAAACAGTACCAGCATTACCCATTCTAAAGACTTAAACCTTGCCTGTGATATAAATAGGATCTGCTGGAGAGATAGGTATGTATCCCAGAGACTACCCCATCCATGAAACAGACTCCTCGTGCATGTAAAGCAGAGTTCTTCCCTAACCCAATTCAAGTGCAACTTGGACAATTGGATGGGAAACTGGAAATTTATCCTTGGTTTGTCACCTATGTCTGTAATGCAAACAGCTAACCTGTAAATGGTTCATCTCCCAGATGCATGCTTACAGTTATCAAGGGTGCCAGAACTTGTCAGAGATTTGGGATGCATGGCTAGGCTTAAAAAGGCCTTTGTGATCATTAGCCTAGTAAACACCTACAAACCTATGAACCTATCTGCTCTTAGGGGTGTGCTATTGATTTTGTAATTTGCAGAGGTAGTTGACCCCCCAAAAGGTATGATAATGCATTTTTTCACATTTAGTTTTAGGCCATGGTTCTGACACCAGTCATTTGTCTGATCTAGATCTTCCTGAAGGATATCTACATAGATGGGGAACCTCTTAACCTCTTAGCACAAAAAAATGGACAAAGCCAAAAATAATGGAGGGAAAAAGGCTCAAAAAATAGGGACAATTTCTTAATATTGCTCTTATAAACTTATAAAGTGGTTAGAATAAAAGGTTTGGTGTTGCCATACATTTTCTAATGGATATGAATCCTGAAATTCAAATGTCTGTCATTATTTAGTGAATTCAATCCTCACTGATTTGCCAGAAAATGACAATTTTATGAGGAGCAAACCAAAAATATGAGGCAAAAATCTACATTCTGTGAAAATCTGGAGAGTTGAGAGGTATCTTTGGGGAATATAGTGATTGCCCCCAGCTTGCAGTTGTGGGCAAACTTTATCATCCAGAAGCCTTCCACATTAGCCTTGATTTTAGAGAAGTATATTCTGAACAGGAGTGGTACCAGCACTGAGCCCTGTGGCACACCACTAGTAACTGGCCTCTTGGTGGATCTGGATTCACCCACTTTAACCACATGTACTGTCTGTGAGCCAATTGGCTGCCCATCTGGTAGTGTAGGGATTTATGCACAGTTTTGTGAGTTTATTTATAATAGTTGAAAGGGGAACTGTATCAAATGCACTGGCCAGGTCAAGGTAGGCTGTATGTAGTGTTTTAGCCTCATCCATGTCTTTAGTGATTTTCTCAAAACAATCTACCAGATTCAGTATGCATGACCTGCCCTCGACAAAGCCAGATTGGTTTGAGTCCAGTGTTTCCTATGCCATTATTTATCAGGTCCATGATTATTCTTTCTATAGCTTATATATATAAGACTAGCCAAACCTAAGGGTCTGTAATTTCCCAGGTCATTAGACGGTCCCCATTTTTGCAGAGAGATGACTGTTGCTGTCCTCTACTCTGTGGGCACAAAGCCAGTCCAGAGGCTGTGGCTAAATAGCAGTCCTACTGGGCTTGATGATAAGTCCTGATTTAAGCTGTTTGAGGCAACCTTGTATATCATCAGGCCCCATTGAAGCCATCTTTTCAGCTTTAGAGAGCTCAGTGGCAACCTGTTCTTTTGTGATAATTGACAGTGGAGTAATGGAGGGTATTTCTTGGGAGAGAACTGGAGGGGAAATTTGAACTGAAGCTGTCAGCCAGCAGACTTGCTACATCTTTTGGCTGAGCTTAAGTGATGCCGTCTACAACTAATTCTGAACATTACTAGGTATTGCCCTTAAGCGATTCTAGGCTGGAGCTCCTTCTGTGTGGAGTCTGCATGTCCTTCCTGCAGTCGAGTGGCATTCAAAAGACATGCATGAATGGGCATGCCTTTATTGAAGGTTGGGGCATTGGGCAGGCACCTCGGCACCGTAAAAATTGACTACCAATCATTAGTGGACCGGAGTTCCGCTGTGGCGACCCCTAACCGAGAAAAGCCAAAAGAAAAACAACAACAACAACTAGGTGTTGCCCTTAAGATTGTGGAGTTAACTGAAAAATGCCTTATGGTTATCCTTAGCTTTGGAGGCTATTTTTACCTCAAAGTCTGCTTTCAGAGACTTGACTAGTTCCCTGATTCACTTGCTTAGACTAATGAGATACTTATTGCTCTGTTGTGCACATTTCTTCTTTCTTCTTGACAGGATTTTCTTTCTTTTCTTGTACAACCTATTAAAACCAGGGGTCCACCAGCAATGGCTGATTTTTGCAGTTTATTTCAGTCTGGCACTGTTTATATTGTCATACATGACTTTTGTGTGCACCTCTGCATAAGTTTCTGTGTTTTCTGGATTTGGGGCAGCTTGGAAAATAACTACACCATCCCTTAATAGGTTTTGGGGGTTAGGTGGGGAGGTAGTTTTACCTTTATTGCAAGAGAGAACACTTTGTGATCTGATATTACTAGTGAAGACATCACATGTGTGTGTGTGTGGGGGGGGGGGGTGCACCACTCTCCCATATTTGTGAGTACCAGATCTAGGATATTTGTTCCTCTATTGGTAGTGCAGACTAGCTCCTCCAGGGCATTTGAATTTACAAAGTCAAGAAATCTTTCAGCCTGCATATTAGTGGTCATGTATGCCTCCCAATTAATGGGGGGGGGGGGTTAAAATCACCTATGAGTATGGTATTGGGATGGATAGTGAGGGATTCTAGTAACTTCAGGTATGATGTGTGGGTTTCCTAGTAATGGATTTTTCCTATGGTTAGTTAGACATGGAGCAGCTCAAGCATGTAATATTGTTTGACCAGTCTTGAAGTGGACTTATCCTTTATGTAGATATACAAACCTCTGTATTTTGCTCTTTCATGTTCAGTGGAAGGTTAGAATGTATGAATGGCACTATAACTATGCATGGTCAGAATGTTTGTCATGGCTTTGAACCATGTTTCAGCAATTGCACAGATGTCAGCATTCTCTAGGATGAGGACAGCTTCTAGAGACTGCAATTTCTTGTTGAGACTCCTAGCACTGAACAGTAACACCTTCAGTTTGTCTTGAGTAGCTTTTTATGTTGGAAGGTTTGTCTGTCTATCAATGCCAAAAAAGGCACTATAGCAGTGGATAATGTTTTGGCCAATATCCATAAGCCTAGATGTGACAGGTCAAGACCATCTCTGGCAAATCAGCATGGCCTGCCAACTGTATCCTCCCAGGCTGACAAGTATTGGACACCTTTGGAATGACACCAGTAGCTAAGCCAAGTATTGGACCCCTTTGAAATGACACCAGTAGCTAAGCTACTTGTTAAAGGTAATTATTTATGCTGATATTGTGGCATCATCCTTGGAGATGGTAGAATGCTTCTCAATGCTAGGCTCATACCTAGGCAAATCAACATGGCCTGTCAACCATATCCTCCCAGGCTGACAACTATTGGACACCTTTGGAATGGCACCAGTAGCTAAGCCAAGTATTGGACCCCTTTGAAATGACACCAGTAGCTAAGCTAATTGTTAAAGGTAATTATTTTATGCTGATATTGTGGCATCATCCTTGGAGATGGTAGAATGCTTCTCAATGCTAGCCTCATACCTGCCAGTGACACATATTCTGAGAACTCAATCATGTCCCTTTCCATATAGTCCAAGGAGGTGCATTTCAGGTCATCCATCACCACATGGATTATAACTGAGTCATACTGGTACTCAGGGGTAAGTGACCTTAATGCTTTTGTGATATGGCAGATCCTGGCCCCTGACAAGCAACTAACTATAACCTTCTCCTTATCCAGCCTGTTAAGAAGGACATCAGTGTGTCTCACAATGGAGTATCCTGTGACCAGAATAGTGTGTTGTGGAGTGTTTTGCTTTATGGGCTTGGTAGATGAGACACAATGAGATGTGTCTTTATGTGTTGTGATAGTAATTGTCTTGTTTGTGTGCATGCAAAGTTTCTGTGTCTGAGTGGCCTTTGAGGTTTGGGTAAGTTACACGTGAGTACCTCTGCTGTGTGGGTGTATACACATGGTCCTTTATGGGTGTGGTGAGTGATGTGTGTGTGTGTGAGTCTCTGACAACCTGTTTGTTGCTTTTTGTGTCTGTATGTGAGAATCTATCCTCCAGTGTCACTGTGCAACTACATCTCTCATATACTGTTGGGAATTAAGTGGTTATCATTGTAATAATGCAATTGCTACATTGTCTGAGGATGCCCATGTTTACCAAGCTGAATGCAGAGATAGCAGGAAAGTGCCCATCAATGGTTGCAGGTCCTAATGTGTACTTGCAAGGGATAGGAGTGGATGGGTTTGTAACCAGACAAGTGAAGGGTTCTTACTTGGTCTGATCTGCATGTAATCTAACCAATGATGCTGCCCAGCACTCAAACCAAATGCTTTCTGAGCAGTGATAGTCCTAGGTGCTATAATAAGGTAAGGTAACCCTAAATACTCCTACATAAATGCATACATGCTGCAAACCAGTTGTCCCATGAATAACGCAGGACTGAAGCAAAGTTCCAAGGTGTTTTGTATAGGGAAATTTCAACTTCTGGTAATTACATGTATACAAGGCACCAGTAATGGCTGATATGCAAAGAGCTGCTTCACGCAAATGCAAGGCTTATATATGATCAGCCAAAAGCAAATTTTACACTAACTATGCCCTAAAGTTAATCAGGTAAGCACTCAATGAGCTTTCCATCAGCAATTCCTGGGTAGGTGAAATCAGCCCTCTCCTGCCCCAAGAATGCAGACTTTGACCCTCTTAATGTAAAATGACTGGTTTGGAGCCCAAGTGTTACGTGACCACAAACAAATACTTAATACTAACTAAGAAACACTAGATGCAATGTATTTCAGTGCAAATCAGCAGCCCTTACAGCAGTATGAAAATTGAACTTTAAAGAAGTGTAAAAACAATAAAAAGCGCAGTGAACTTTTGAAGTAGAATGAGAATAAGCAATGTTCCTAGATGTTTGCATCCATACAGGGTACTAGCATGGCCAGCAGCTGCATGTGCAAAATGGGAAAAAGGGGTTGTGAGTGAATAGATTGGTATAGAGCCATTTTGTGTGCTTCACACCTCAGATAGACCAAGCAAGAATCTACTGCCACTAGATGAACGATCCCAGTCTAATGTAAAAGCAAAGTAAAACAGTGTCCAGAGTAAAATGCTACTACAACAAACTTAAACTTAAGATAAGGCAAAGAGTAATCAAAGGTGAGAGCAGTGTACTTTAAACAGGATATAAAACTGTGATTATTTAATACAAGTACTTCACTTTGTGGAAATGAGCCAAGAGCCATTCAATTATGCAGAATTTATGAAGGCACTAAAGACAAAACAAGGTAAGATGATTAATAAGCCCTTTGGCCAATAAAACAACTACATGCAGGAATCTCTAGTGTGTTTTCTGCAAATATAGGGACAGTGGAGATGTACAGGTAACACTCAAAAGGGAATGTCTTGTCACAGTAACCCATTCCAAGATTTTAATACTTTTTTGGATATGCAGAATTTTAAACAACACAATTATGATTTCCTGAATGTTATCATAACTGTCTCTGAACAAGTTTCAGCAGACAAATTTGTAGTTTTAATGACTGAGATCATTAAAACTACACATCCTTAAAGTCTAAAGCTGAAGTCTCTTCAGTTTCAGACAGTCGAGTACAGTTTGCCATTACAGACAAGCAACAGAACTATGGAAATCCCAGTTGTAGCCAACTTTCCATCTTCAAAATATGGAAGAGTATACCACCTTTCATAGGGTTGGACAAATGGGCAAAATGTGGAATATTTACTTCTTTTACTACATATCCAGTTCTTCAGTCATTAGAGACTCTCAGAAGAAATAACCCAGGTTGAAAAAGTTCATGGCCTCAGATAGGCAAGCTAAGCAATACCCCTCCAATAAAAAACACAATCAGCTCCAGTCAGCATCGAGTAATGCAGCGATACAAGTATAACACCAACAACCAAGCAAAAGAATTAAAGAAACTACAGCCATAGTCAACCTTACATCTTCAAAATGCAGAATACCATATTACATGACAAATTTACTAAAAGTTAAACTGTGGACTTTATACTTATAAAAAGATCTTTGATACCCATTGAACCGGATTCACGAAGGCTTGCACAGAGTCTAAGAGTAGAGTAAGACTTCATGCAGCCAACATGTCTGCCGAGCGATCCAGGAACAGCCAGTAGGGGCATGCAACAGAGCTCCCAAAACGAGTCCTACACGGACAGGGCTTGGATATGCAAATTACCTCAATTGCAGGTGAAAGCTATGCAAATGAGATAATTTTGCGATCCAGGAAACCCGAACCAGTCCGAGTAAGTGTAGTGTTATTTGTAGAAATGTACTCAGTTGACAACTGAGTATGGTTCTGCAAATAGCAAAACGGAGCTGTGACAGGTCCAAAAAAAGATTGCATCCAGTTGAGGAAGCATGCCAATGGCCAAAAATACAGCCATTGGCAATGTTCACTGATGCAAAATAAAATTAAAAGTATTTTTTTTTATCTCGATCGCCAATGTTTAAGCGTAGTGCAGCTAAAAACCAATAATTAAAATCCACAAATGTGGATTTTATTGTAATTCTTAATTTACAATGCAAGGGAATGGCAGGCTGAAGACAACATGGCTACTGAGTAGAGGTTGCTAAGGGGGGAAGCTCAGTCTAAGAGATGTAACCAAGCATTAGTAGGCAATCCTATGCAAATGAGGGTTAGGATAGTGAATCGCAAGTTTACATAGCAAATTTAGCACAGTCAGTGGAGTGTTGGAGTAGGATAAGGGGAGTAACAGAGTAGAAGATAGGTGACATCACAAGGGGGGTATGTATGAAAGAAGTGAAGCTCATTGGAGCAGAGTGGCATGTGTCAGCTGTCATTTACACATCAGTGGAAGAGGTGTGTCAACAGGTAGGCTAGGTAAAGGCAAGAAATTGAAGGTGTATGCCGTGGATAACACTAAAGTTTCTTGTATAAGTGCTTGCAACGTGTTTGCGCGCGGGTGCGCACCTGTATATCTGAGTAAGACTGCGTGCGCGCGTGTACGTCTGTGTGCGTGCGTTTAAGTCGGAGTAAGCATGTCTAAGGTTGTTTAAAGTTGTGTAAGTGTGTTTGTGCTGGTGTGCACGTGTTTTAGCAAGAATAAGCAAGTTTTAGTCTGTGTAAGCAGGTGTGCACGCGTGTGAGCTGGTGTGGGTGTGTTTGCGCTTGTGTGCTCGGCGCTGCCCCCCTGAGGAAACAGAAAGGGAAAAGGAAGCACAACAAATAGTAGGAAGTTAACCAGGGAGTACTAGCAGAGCTAGCAGGTGAAAACAATCTGAATCAGGCAATTTAAACAGGCAGTACACTAGCCCAGCCCAGCACTTAAAACTCTGCAAACAACATTCCACTATGTTTCTCTCAGAGACACTGCAACACTGCAGTAAGCTAATAGAAGTGAAAACTGAAAAAGCTTAACTGAGACAAAGAAATGTTAGGGGCTGCCATTGCTGTTATAAGGTGACATATGCAACATGCTGAGGGTGGTGACAATGCGAATGCTGCTGGACAACCCACAGTGAGGAGACGGAGAAGAGTGCACAGGCCCAAGGTAACCTATCAGGGGCTACATGAGCTGGAGATAGTGGAGCGCTATAGAGTGGACAGAGACCTCTTGCAGCAAATTGTTGAGCTGTGCAGGCCACGCCTCACACACAGAACCAACAGAGGGGAACCCAACCCAGTGGAAACCAAGGTATGTATTGGCCTAAGAATATTAGCAACAGGTACCTTCCAGAGACCAACTGGTGATATGATGGGGATATCACAGGCATCAGCATCCAGGGTACTGCACCAGTTCCTGGATGCCATGTCAGCACATGTTGGTGATCATGTATATTTCCCCAATTCCCATGAGGTATTGGCCAGCAATATGCGTGTCTTCCAGCAAATAGCAGAATACCCTGAGGTAGTGGGTACAATAGACTGCACGCACATACGCATCAAAGCACCAGCTGGTGAGCGGGGTAGGGTCTACTTCAACCGCAAGGGTTTCCCCTCCATCAACTGCCAGATCATGTGTGATGCCCAGGGCATAATACTGAATGTGTGTGCTGGCTGCCCTGGAAGCTACCATGATTCCCATATCTGGCATCTGACGCAGCTGTACCACACATTTGCCAATGGGGACATCCCTCATGGTCACCTAGTGGGCCATACTGGCTATGCATTGGAGCCATGGCTGATGACACCCATCAGAAATGCACACACACCTGAACAGGAATGCCATAATGAGGCACACGCACAAACACGAAATGTAATTGAGCGTGTGTTTGGCCTGCTGAAGTCACGGTTCCGGTGCCTGGACACATCTGGTTGAGCCTTGCAGTACTCACCAACTACATGTACCCAAATTGTCATGGTATGTGCTATGCTACATAATATGATCCTGCGAAAACAGCTGCAGCAGGAGCAGCATAGGGCTGGGCCAAACAGCCCCCCACCATTGCCAAGTCAATCACAGGCAGAGTGTGACTAGGAGGAGGAACAACCTGAGCCTGCCCCAGTAGGCAGAAGGAGGCGTGCCCAGTATGCTTTGGTCTTGGCAAAGAGGCAATGCATAGTACATACACTGGCTCAGTAGGAACCCTGGAAATGATACCTCTCTCTGACTCGCACAAATAGTAAAAGGGATGCCTAACTTGACACTACCTGTTTCCAAACATGTATAGGGAGTGCAGTATATGCATCTGACATAGGCAGCCCTGCAGCACTACCTGAGGAATGATTGCCATGTGTTAAGCAATATAAAGCAGTGCTAAACAGCTTTCACCACCATTTAGTATATGTAAAGCAATTGCACACACTAACACTAGCACAACTGTGGTCAATGTTGAGCAATGTTCTGTAATGTTGGTTAACGTTTAGCAATGCTGGACAAGCCTGGTCTACTTTGGGCATAGCTGAACAAAAGCCAACATGTTCATATTTGCTCTACTGGCCCTTAAGCAGTCTGGTCTGCTCAGTATGAAAATATAAAGCAGTGACAGGCCTCGAACCCAGAATACTGTGCACTACAGTCATACTACTGAACCACTAAACCATGAAAGTATTGCACTGGTCAGCCTGTATGAAGAAATGTTGATAAGTCTATGCAACATATCTCATGGAAACCCTGCAGGCACAGCATAATCCCTGTCAAGTTATGACACAAAGGTGAGCCCTGTAGTAAGAATAGAACTTGATTTTCAACACACATATAGTATAATTGTTAATATTGGTCATGTTCGCACACATCAACAAATGTACTGGACTTCAGACAGCAACATACTGAAAGGTCACACTGGGCATAGGTTCATAGGTTCATAGGTTCATACTAGGCTATCTGCCCTAGGGCATTTATAAGCCTAGCCAGAGTGTGTTTGGCTTTCGCCACCCATTTTAAATTAATTTTGCTATGCCCTTTTTCGAGGTTAGTATACTGTGCCTCTGTCTAACAGTGACACAGAAGTGATACCTGGAGTAAACCTACGATCTCTCATCCACTCATCAAGATTCCTCTTGAAGAGAGTCAATGATGGACTCTGCCTAACCTGGACTGGGATTTTATTCCAGAGTGAAGGGAGCCTCTGGGTTATGAATCTGTCCCTCCAGCATGTCCCATTTATTTCAGTGTTGAGGTTCAAGTCTCTCGAGCACGTAGCTCAATGGGATTTGGATTTTCTGAGGTGCAGCATGTCCATTAATTCCAGGTTGGACATGGCTTTATACGTCAGGCACAGATCGCCTCTGAGCAGGTGGTATGTCACTGAGTAGAGCTGGAGTTTTTTTAACCAGGCATCATATGGCATCTGTTTGAGACCTTTGATCTTCTTGGTGAGGTACTTTTGGGGTCTTTCCAGTTGCTGCAGGTGTCTGGTAAGGTACATCCCAAAAGGGGCATTGTACTCAATTATGGGCCTGATGAGGGATGAGTAAAGAGGCACAATGACCTCCCCTGATCTAGATGTGAATCCCTTCATGATTAGGTGGGCTATATAAAATGTTTTTCTAACCACTTTGGCCACGTGGTTGTCAAATGAGAGATTGCTATCAACTTGGGTCCCCAGGTACCTAATTACTTCTTCCGCACTTAATGGATTACCACATATGTGGTAATTTGTGGGCACTTTGTTTTTGCCAAAGGGGATGACTATACACTTTTTGGCATTTAGCTTGAGGCCATGGCTCTGGCACCAGTTGTCTGTTTCTATGAGGCCCTTTTGGAGGATGCTTGTGTCGGCTGGAGAGTCGATTATGGCGCCCAGTTTGCAGTCATCTGCGAATTTGGTCAGCCACAGTCCTTCCGTGTTGGCCTGTACCTCCGAGAAATATATACTGAACAAGAGAGATCCCAGGACTGAGCCTTGTGGGATGCCACTTGTAACTGGTTTGGAGTCTGACACGGCTCCAGCAATTCTAACCATGTGGGTTCTGTCCTTGAACCAGTTTGCAACCCATCTAGTGACATAGGGGTTTATATTTAAGCTGGTGAGCTTATCTATAATGCCCGAGTGGGGTATTGTATCGAAGGCTTTTGCGAGGTCCAGGTAGGCTGTGTGGACCACCTTACCCTCGTCAATGGCCTTGGTGACTGTTTCAAAGAAATCAACCAGGTTTAAGAGGCAGTATCTGCCCTTAACAAAGCCGAACTGGGTAGGATCCAGTGTCTGTAGGTCCCCAATATCTTTATTTATGAGGTCCATGATGATCCTTTCCATGGCTTTGCAGACCAAGCTAGTCAGGCTTATGGGGCGATAGTTTCCAGGATCCGTTGAGGCACCACTTTTGTGGAGAGGGACCACTGTTGCTGTATGCCACTCTTTGGGTACATATCCTGTAGTAAGGCTGAGATTGAACAGTAGTTTTATGTTTGGGTTTAGCTCTTCTTGGAGTTCATGTAGGATGCAGCCCGGGACACCGTCTGGTCCCATTGATGCTGTGTTTTTTGCTTTGGAGAGGGTGGCTCTTACCTGAGCATCTGAGATGTCAGGGGGGGGGCAGCACTCTGCTGGGATAGATATTTGCCCTTTTGGTGGGGAGTTTGCGCTGAACCTGTCAGCTAGGATGTTGGCAATGTCTGTGGGTTCGGTGTATTTTTGTCATTTTGGACTAATTCTGAGCATATCTGGGAATTCCCACCCAGGTTCCTAACATAACTAAAGAAAGCCTTGTGATTATCCTTAGTGTTCTGTGCAATGTTTCTCTCGAAGCTGGCCTTAGACGATTTTATGAGTGCCCGTAGTTTTTTGCTAATACTGATCAGAGATGCCTTCCCTTTTTGGGATTTTGCTCTATCATGTAGTAGCTTCCTCCTTCTATTGTATAGCTTGTTTATGGCTGGGGTCCACCAGACAGGACGTCTGCCTTTGGAGGATCGGGTCTTGGTTTTATTTGGGATTGCATGATCCATGTATTCCTGAAGGTGTTCATAGAATGCGTTTATAAAAGATTCTGTGGTCTGGGCCGTATTTTCCACAGGCCCAGGGGCTTTGAAGGATTCCACCTCGGTTTTGAGGAGTGTGAAATTTGCTTTAGAGAAGTTTTTCACTGTGGTTTTCTGGGCAGGGGGTGGGGTCGGGATGTGAATATCCAGTGAGATTAGTTTATGGTCTGATCTTACCAGTGAGGGATACACTTCTGGTCTGGAGCATAGAGACCCCATGTTGGTGATGATCAGGTCCAGTAAGTTTTCCCCTCTTTTGGGAGTGGTAACAAGTTGTTCCATAGCATTTGAATTTATAAATTCTAGGAACCTTTGGGCTAGGGTGTTGGAGCAAGAGTAATGCTCCCAGTCTATGTTTGGGTAGTTGAAGTCGCCCAATATAATGGTGTTTAGAGAGACCTTCATATTTTCCAGTGTTCTCAGGAAGGCCGAGTGGGGTTCCTGGGTTTGGGAGGGTGGTCTGTAGCATGCTATAAACTGGAAGGCAGTTTTACCCACTGTTAGTTGCACATGGATAGTCTCTGATGTTTCGTGCTGTGCCACCAACCTGGAGGTGTGGGTATCTTTGATGAATATTGATACTCCCCCTCCTATTGTGGTTTGGTCCAAGTTATGGGGCCGAAAAGCATGGTATGAGGTATAACCTGGTAGTGCTGGGGTGCTCTCGGGAGCCTTGAACCAGGTTTCTGTTACTGCACAGATATCGATGTTCTCCATGCTAAGGAGAGTTTCGAGGGAGTGCATCTTGAGGTTTAGACTTCTGGCATCAAGTAGCATTACTCTTAGTTTCTTATCCCTTGTGATACCTATGCAGGTGGTTTTCTCTTTTCAGCCTTGCCTAAAAAAGGCACTATGGGGGTGGCAAGAGCCTTTGCCAATATCCCAAAGTCCAGGGGTGACAGGTGCAAGCCATCCCTAGCAAAGCATCGTGGCTTGTCGAGCATGTCATCCCAGGCTGACAGGCATTGGATTCCCTTTGAATGACACCAATACTTAAGCCAATTGTTGAAATTGATCATCTTGTCTTCATATTGTGGCATCATTCTTGGTGAGGGTAAGATGCTACTCAAGGGCATGCTCACACACTTGAATAAATGAGACAAATGTCAGGCAACAAAACACTGAAAGGACAGACTGGGCATGCTCCACACACTTGAATAAATGTGAGAAATGTCAGGCTACAAAACACTGAAAGGACAGACTGGGCATGCTCACACACTTAGGCCATGTCTGAGTATAGCAGTGGGCCACACATATCCGGCAGTTGCATGTGTTAACACAGGAACCTCTCAGTATTCACCAATCTGCTATGTGCACACAGTTATATGACAACAGACACATATATAATATATTGGAACCCTGTCATAATAAAATATGTTCTGCAGATACTTAGGTTCTTCATAGAAAGTGTGAAAGCAAAGAAGAGAAAAACCTGCCATCAGTATCATCAATAAACAATGTGCATCCCGAACATTACCATAGGTGCATAGGTTAATACTAGCCTATCTGCTCTAGGGCATGTATAAGCCTAGCCAGAGTGTGTTTGGCTTTCGCAGCCCTGTTAGATTAGTAGACTGTGCCTGTGAATATTAGGTCACACAAGATAGGCTCTTTACGTTTGCTTTATTGTGCCTCTGTCCAGCAGGGACCCAGAAGAGATTCCAGGGGTAAACATACGATCACCCATCCACTCGTCAATATGTCTCCTGTAGGGGGTCAGTGGGGGGCTCAGCCTATGCGGGACTGGGATCCCATTCCAGAGTGAGGGGACAATCTGGGATAGAAATGTGTCCCTACAGTATGTCCTATAAATATCTGTGCTGAGGTGTAAGTCCCTGGAGCGTGTAGCTCTAACGGATCCGGGTATCCAGAGGTGGAGCATGTCCATTAATTCTGTGTTGGACATGGCTGTAAACAACAGGCACAGATCGCATCCGAGTAGGTGGTAAGCGACTGAGTAGAGCTGGAGTTACTTTAGCCGAACTGCACAGGGCATCTGTGTGAGTCCCTAGATCCACTTGATGAGGTACTTTTGTGGCCAATACAGTTGCTGCAGGTGTCGGGTAAGGTACATCCCAAATGGGGCATTGTATCCAATCATGGGCCTCATGAGTATAGGGACACAATGACTTTACTTGATCTAGATGTGAAACCTGTTGGGATAGGGAGGGCTATATAGAATGTCTGTCTAACCACTATGGCAATGCGATTGTCAAAGGCAAGATTACAAACTACTCATGTCCCCATATCCCTAAGAACTTCTACCATACTTAATGTATTAACACCTATGTGGTAATGTGTGGGCACCATGTTCCCAAAGGGGATGACTATGCATTTAATGGCATTCAGCTGTAGGCCATGGCTCTGGCACCAGTTATCCATCTCTGTGAGACCCTTTTGGAGGATGCTTGTGGCAGCTGGAGAGTCAAATATGGCACCCGGTTTGCAGTAATCTGCGAACATGGTCAGCCATGTTCCTCCTGTGTTAGCCTGTATGTCAGAGGAATATATACTGAACAAGACAGGTCCCAGGACTGAGCCTTGTGGGATGCCATGTGTAACTGGTGTAGAGTCAGACATGGCACCTGCAATACATACCATGTGGGTGCTATCCCTGATCCACTTAGCAATCCATCTTGTGACATATGTGTCGATATCTAAGCTGGTGAGCTTATGTATGATGCCCGAGTGGGGTATTGTTGTGAAGGTTTTTGCGAGGTCCAGGTAGGCTGTGTGGACTACCTTCCCTACATCTATGGACCTGGTAACTGTTTAAAGAATTCGACCATGTTCAAGAGGTAAGATCCGCCCACAACAAAGCTGAATTGTGTAGAATCCAGTGCCTGTAGGTTCCCGATGTCTGTGTGTATGAGTACCATGATGATACGCTCCATAGCTTTGCAGACCAGGCTAGATAGGCTTATAGGGTGATAGTGTCCGGGGTCTGTTGTGGCACCACCTTTGTGGAGTGGGACCACTGTTGCTGTACGCCATTCTTGGGTACATATGCTGTAGTAAGTCTGATATTGAACACTGACTTCATGTGAGGGTTACATTCGTCATAAAGCCTGTGTAAGATGCAGGCTGGGACACCATCCGGTCCCATAGATGCTGTGTTGTCTGCTTTGGAAAGGGCAGCACTCACCTGATCATCTGTGATGTCAGGGAGGCTACACTCTGTTGGGATGGGCATTTGCTCATTAGGGGGGATGGGGGGGTGACATTTACACTGAAACTGTTTGCCAGGATGTTGGCAATGTCTGTGGGTTCAGTGTATGTATTGTCATTCTGCAGTAACACACAGCATATCTGGGAGTTGGCACTCAAGTTCATGACATAACTAAAGAAGGCCTTGTGATTGTTCTCAGTGTGTGGTGCAATTTACCTTTCGAAGTGTGTCTTAGATGAATTCATGAGTGAACGTAGCTTCTTGCTAGTACTGATCAGAGATGCCTTCCCTTATTGGGATTATGCACTATCATTTAGTAGCCCCCTCCTTTTGTTGTATAGCTTATTTATGGCTGTGGTCCACCAGACAGGTCCCCTGCCTTTGGAGGAGTGAGTCTTGTTCTTATTTGGGATAGCATGATCCATGCATTCCAGTAGGTGTCAATATAATGTTTTTGTAAAGGATTCAGCGGTCTGTGCCATACTTACTTCTGTCCCAGGGTCTTTGAAGGCTACCACCTTGGTTTAGAGAAGTGTGACGTTTGCTGTTGGTAAGTACTTCACCGAGAGAACCTAGGATGGGGATGGGATATGGATGTCCAGTGAGATAAATGTATTGTCTGACCTTACCAATGAGGGGCATACCTCTGGTGTGGAACATGGAGTCCCCATGCTGGTGATGATCAGGTCCAATATGTTTTCCCCTCATGTGGGTGTGGTGATCAGTTGTGACATAGCATTTGTGTTTAGAAATTCTAGCAACCGTTGGGCGAGGGTGTTGTGGCCTGAGTAGTATTCCCAGTCAATGTTTCTGTAGTTGAAGTCACCCCATATAATGGTGTTTGTAGAGACTGTCATATCCACCAGTGTTCCCAGGAAAGCTGAGTGGGGTTCCTGAGTTCGGGAGGGTGGTCTGTAGCAGGCTACAAACTGAAAGGCAGTTTTGCCCACTGTTAGTTGCATATGTATGGTCTCTGATGCTTCCTGCAGTGCTACTAAGCTGGAGGTGTGTGTGTATCTGTGATGTATACAGATACTCCCCCTAAAGTTGTTGGTCGGTCCGAGTCTTGCGGCCGAAAAGCATGGTATGAAGTATAACCTGGTAGTGCTGGTGTGCTTTTGGGAGCCTGAACCAGGTGTCTGTTACTGCACAGATATCGACATTCCCCATACTGAGGAGAGTCTTGAGTGCATGCATTCTGAGGTCTAGACATCTGGTGTCGAGCAGCATTACCTATACTTTCTTTTACCTTGTATTGTCCATGGAGGTGGGTTTGTCATTTGAGCCTTGCCCAAAAACGGCACTGTGGTGGTGGCAACAACCTTAGCCAGTATTTGAAAGTCCAGGGGTGACAGGTGCAAGCTGTCCATAGCAAAGCTACGTGGCATGTCGAGCATGTCATCCCAGGCTGACAGACACTGGATCCCCTTTGAATGACACCAATATGTTAGCCAACTATTACAATTGATCAGCTTGTCTGTATACTGTGCCATCATTCTTGGTGAGTGTAAGATGCTACACAAGGTCAGGGTCATACTGGCCTGGGTTACATGATCAGAGAGCTCCTCTGCGTCCCTTGTCATGTAGTCCAGGGAGGAATGTCAGAGGTAATACACACCAGCATGGACAATGATGGAGCCATATTTGTACTTGCTTTGGAGTGACTGAGTGCATGTTTAATGTGGCAGAACCTGCCACCCGACAGGCAGCTCAAAGTGTCCTTCTCCATGTTCAGCCTGGTGAGTGTGACGTCAGTGTGTCTGCCAACAGAGTAACAGAGTCATCTATTACAAGTGTATTAGGTGTGTTTTTAGCCCTAAGGGCAGTGATTGTGTGGCACACTGACTTTGTGAACCATGTGATATGTGGGTAATGTCGTGGGGTAGCAGTTGTCTGGGTGTCTACTTAGGAGGTCTCTGCTGCTTAGGCAGATATTATGTAGAGCCTCCGAGTATGTATTTGTGTGGTAATGTAGTTTGTTTGCTGTCGCTATAGGTCTATGTGTGATGGAGTTGTGGTGTGTGTGGTTACCTTCACCACCCGATAGACTGTGCCGGTCATGGTTCGAGAGAGCTCAGCCTCCCGTTTGTCTATATAGTTGCATCTCCCACATATATCTGAGTTTGTTGGGAGGAGGTGAGGGTTGTCTGTGTACATAAGGCAGTTGTAACATTGCCTCAAAAGTCCCATATTCACCAGCTGGACTGGAGAGTACACGCAAAACCAACCGTTGGACATGCCAGGATATTATGATGACATACTCTCTGTTGACTGATCAAAAGGGATCAGTAGGGTGTTAAGTGTGCAAAAGAGTATAACAGGGGTTTAGTGCTCAGGTATGTTGGTGTTTTTGAAAGATTATCTTCGAAGGAGTCCAGACAGAACCATGACACTTCCTTCAGCTATGTCATACACAGCAGTGTACACACATATATATGTCCTGAGTGAGGGCCAACTGTACCTGACTGACAATGCCGACATGCTGTCAGACAGGCCCATACATACATACCCACCTCCCACTGACAAATGTCCCTATCATCATACCAGGAGATATCACATGTCGAATGGGCAAACAGCTCCTTCCAAAGCCGAAAACATGGCATCAATTGGATGACATAGTTTCCCGATATGAGTCATAAGTGAACTACAGAACAAACAGACCCTGCATCTGAACAGTCTGTTGAGCCACACCCTGTCTACAGGATCTGAAACTGTTGAATATGTTACAGCAACGTATGGCACACCCCACAAGTGTTGGTGCACAACAGACCATGGGAACTATAGTCCTATAAGCCTATGACGTCTGATCTGCAAGGAATTGAGCCCATCATGATTGAAGTCATGAACAGAGCTATTGGAGGCCGACAAACACACAGCCCTACCAACTGTGGTATGATCATGGGCAGATCATGGTTCCCAAACCTGCTAGACTGTTTGCAAGGCAGCCACCCAGGACACACATCACTGACGGAAGCTACACATGTCCCACATAGACTCTGAGTAGCCCTTTATCAACATCACAGACACATGTTGTTTCCACAAATTCAACAACCTGTGCATACATATGTATTGTCATATGAAGGAATGGAAATTTGTTCACAGAGAGATCACACAAGCTAAGAATTGTGGAGTCCTGTTCAAGCTGTTAACACCTGCTGACCCACATGGTCCATTCCTGGGATTGCATAAAACAAAGTGCACACACATTACCATGTCCAGTCTGATGATGTCAGCATCCAACAAATATAGCAGGAGAAAATAAAACACCCAGTAAAACATATAGCGCGTCATGTTAATGCATACCTCTGTAGTATCATAACATAGTTAGGTAGGGGTTTAAATCCTGCAGTTGCTCTGTGTGTGTGTTTGGGGGGGGTGTATGTGTGTGTGTGTGCTTTCCTGTGAGAGGAGTGCCCTTTTTGGAGACTAGGTACACACATGAAAAGAGGTAGATTCTTCTTTGGCAAGTCTGATGATGTCAGCATCCTAGAAATATAGCAGGAGAAATAAAAGCACCCAGTAAAGCATGTAGCGCGTCATGTTAATGCGTATCTCTGTAGTATCATAACATAGTTAGGTAGGGGTTTGAATCCTGCGATTGCTGTATGTGATTTCTTGTGAGAGCAGTCCCCTTTTTGGAGACTAGGAAAACACATGAATAGAGGTAGATTCTTCTCTGGCAAGTCTGATGATGTCAGCATCCTACAAATATGGCAGGAGAAACAAAAGCACCCAGTAAAGCATATAGCGCATCGTATTAATGCGTGTCTCTGTAGTATCATAACATAGTTAGGTAGGGGTTGGAATGCTGCAATCGCTGTGTGATTTCCTTTGAGAGGAGTGCCCTTTTTGGAGCCTGTGAAAACACATTCAAAGAGGTAATCTCTTTGGTATGTCTGATGATGTCAGTATCCCAGAAATACAGCAGTGGAAATGAAAACTTCCAGTAAAGCATATAGCGCGTCATGTTAATGTGGATCTCTCTAGTATCATAACATAGTTAGGTAGGGGTTTGCATCCTACAATTGCTGAGTGCGTGTGTGTGTGAGACACTGTTGGTTAACGTGTTGTGGGTTTTGATTTTACAACTGTATGACATATCAGTAAAACAACAGTATGTGCATTGCACACTTCCAGTATATGTGTGGCACATACATACATGTACACGTGACCTCAATTGTTATCTGTGTGGCAAATACATATATGTACATGTGACCTCAATGAGTTCATAGGTGTGAAGCCTGCTTTCTACACAAATACATCTGTTACCATTGACAGTCTGTGCTGCTGCTTCTCAGACCTTAGGTCACATATGTATGTATGTGTCAAGGCCAGCCACTGTAGTGATCTGTGGCCTAGGTCATCTGTGTCACAGACACCCATGACAGTTTCTATAGAATAGTGTGAGTGAGGGTTCATGCCTGGGGTATATGTCAGACATGTTCAAACACAACACAGTCTGTCAATAATGGCCATTCATTGCAGGTGTACAACACCTCCGTGGATATGCATACAGACCCCTTCATGCTTATGTGATGCACTGAGGGACATCAGCATACATTTGGAAATGTGAATACCAAAGGACAGATGACATAACATGTGGCTGTATGTACACATTGGTACTCCTGCTACATGTTGTGGGCTACTAACAATGTGGTACTAAGAAAACACATAAATCAAACACCAAAGCGGAATCTTGCAGAAGTCACCAAATAAATCCAAGTGAGTAAAAGTCACAAACACTTTTATTTAACAGTAGGTTTAAGCGCTTTTCATCTACTTAGTCAGTAGACTTCCTCAGAACATAAAAGTGAAATGTACAAACAGCTTAAATAACCCCATGCATACATCAACAGCTGACAGGGGTAAAATTCAATCACTTCTAATCAATTCTTAAAGTCATATTGAGTAAATAACATCACAACGAACCCTTAATAAATCTAATACTATATGAATACCTTAAAATATTAAAAATATTCTTTTATCTAATCAAAAAGCTCTAAAATAACTTAAATGTTTGGACACACCCTTAACTTTAAAAGCCTAACACTACATAAATAAAGGCTTTATCGTCTTAAACTTTTCAACTTCAGCACACAGCTAGTTGAACACAGGTCATTAAGACCTGGAAATGAATAAGAATTCAATTTGATCTGCCATTTCAATTCTTTCTCTTCTAATAGCAAATGAAGAGGGGCACCTTGATGGTTGTCAAAAATTTGATCTATAATTATAAATTTAAACTGATGGTCCTTAAATAGAGAAATGTGTTTTGCTAACGCATTCTCTTGTTTATTTCTCTTTATAGCATAAAGATGTTCATAAATTCGGTCCTGGAGTCTACGTTCGGTCTTACCAACGTAGAACCCAGGACATTGTTGACAAAGTGCCAAATAAACTACCATAAGGGAGTTACAATTAGTTCTATATTTCAAATTGTAAGATTTTCCATTAATGTTAAATTTATTAGTTTCAAGAATACTACTACACCTGTTACAGCTCTGACATTTAAAAGTACCAGGGGTTTTAACAAAACGGGGAGGAGGTTGTTCTAATAAATTTTTCAAATTTCTTCCTCTCCTAAATGTAATTTCAGGCCGGGTCCCCAACTTGTTATACAATAACGAGTTAGTTTTGAAAAGGTCCCAGTTCTTTTTAATAGTGTCAACTGTAACATAACTATTGATATTAAAAGTTAAAATAAGTCTAGGGTAGTTTTCCTTATTTAAATTAGTGGAGTTTGTCAAAAAATCATTAGGTGCATTGGAAAAAACACTCAAAGATATTTCTTCACTAGTCACTGGTGTATCCATATGTACACACAGTATAGGTTTAAATACCCCTGTGTGTCTTTTAAAAGTAACTTCATTTATAAGTGCTTCCAAAAGGGGAGGGGGATACTCCCTGAGTGTGAACATTGATTTCAAATGTTCACATTCATCCTTAAAGTCAGAATCCAAACTTACAATTCGGGCTGCTCTCACAAGCTGTCCCTTAACAACTGATCTCTTTTGAAAGTTAGGGTGACAACTAGTAAAATGTAAGAGTGAGTTAGAGTATGTCGTTTTTCTATGAATAGTAGCTACAAATGCTTTCAATTCAACTTTCTTCTCTAACCATATGTCTAAATAAGCAACAGCATTTGTACTGAAAGTCAAGGTAAATTTCAAAAAAGTAGTAGAAGAATTGAAAACCTCAATAATACTTTGACCAAATGCTTCATCACCTTCAAATAATATAAATATATCATCCAGGTATCTGGTATAAAAACTAATTTTCTCATTCAAGAAATTGTTATTGAAAACATATTCTCTTTCCCAAAATGCCATCACTGTATTTGCTATACTAGCCCCACACGGGGAGCCCATTGCCACCCCAACCTTCTGCAAGTAAAAATTATCTCCTAGAGTGAAGTAGTTGTTGTATAAAATTATTTCAAGTAATTCTATCACTAAAGAAGTTTCCATAATGGAAGCGTTTTTCCTCTTAAGAGTGGCAGCCACCCATTCTGTAGCTATATTGTGAGGGATACAGGTATACAGATCTTTGACATCAACTGTTAAAAAATTACAGTTGGTGTCGTAGTCTAGTGTGTTAATTTTAGCTAAAAAGGACCAAGAATCTTTACAAATGTGCTCTTCGTCCATAAGATATTTTTTAAGAATAGAATCAACAACCTTCGCACAAGTGTAAGTGGGTGATCCTCGACTGTCCACAAGAGGATGCATAGGGGGGTGGTTAATGTTCTTGTGGATTTTGGGTATCCCAAATAACCTAGGGTATCTTGGATGTAAAACTAACATATAGTTATATTGTTCTTCATGTAGTCTACCTTCAATAAACATATCTTCAATGCTACTCTTGATGGTTGAGTATGCCCTATTCGTCTCTGATCTAGAACTAACCTCGTAAGCTGCATTATCGACTAAATCAGTCATCCTATTAAAGTAATCGTCCTGATCAAATATTACAGCCCCTCCCCCTTTGTCAGGTTTACACACACGTAAGTTATGAAGATGAACAAACTCTATCAATTCACTCTCTTTGTTTTTAACATAAGAAATATCTGAGTTAATCAAATGTTTTACATTGTGTCTCAAATCCAACTCACACATAGTTTCAAATGGTTGGATTAATGGGTGCAAACGTACTAGAAATCCGAAATGGATCAAGTTTTGTACTGTTTCCCTCATACCCACCAAGCATTAAGTTAAAATTCAATTTTCGAGTGAAAAGTTTAATATCTAAAGTTGTACTAACCATATCCAAGTTATTTTTAGGGACATACGTGTATCCCTTGGCCAATAGTTCTACCAATTTACTAGGGACAGACACTGAAGAAAAATTATAGATCTTAAAATCACCCGTGTCATTAACTCTAATAACAGGTTTAACTAACTCTGCGTCATGTTGGTTAATTTCACAGAGAACAATACTTACATCATCTATAACTTCAGTACTGTCATTAGCCAATGGTACATTCGTGTCAATGTTAAATTGATGTTCAATACTAGCTTCATCATCTATAACTTCAGCACTGTCATAACCTAATGGTACATTCATATCAACATTAAATTGATGTTCAATGCTAACTTCATCAACCATAAGAGGATGTCCAACAACTAGTGAAGTAAAAGTATCCAAAAAATTTTGGGTATTTAATGAACAGTCAGTCTCTAAATATTCAGAGGAAATCACTTCACAATTCACCTGGGTTTTTGAACTCTCATTCTGTTGTAATACACATTGTTCCTTTGCTTGGGTATAGCTCCCTGCCGTGCACCATCGTGAAAAACCTGATGGTGTTGGTAAGGTTGTACTGATTGCCCATTTGAAGTGTTAGCTTTATTCCGGTTCTGTAAACGTTCACTTCTTCTCACAGCAGGTTCATTTCCAGCAATGGAGTCAGAATTAGAAACTCCAGGAGAGTTATGGAACCTCAAATTAGACTTAATGTTATTCACTGGAACTTTATCACTTGTCAAGTTACTGACTTGATTGTCATTACTCAAAGGGAAATGTTGCCAAATTTGAGAAGTAGGAGGTAATGGGTAAGCAGTCCCATTCTCATAAGCAACACAGTCACGCTCCAGTTTTTTTAATTTTGTTCATTCTCAATTTCCCCAAGTACTGATCTACACTATTGAAACAGCGTTCGTACTCAAATTTATATCTATCAAATTCAACATTTAATTTGATAGTTGAGTCGAGTGCAATAATCTCATTACTCAAGTCATTTACCCATATGGTATAATGTTTAACCATAAGTCTCAGTAAATCAGTGCCATTGCGCTCAAAAAGTAGCAAAAGTTCATTGTGAAAATCAGAGTTAGGCACTAACCCAGTGGGGAATTGATGATGTCTTAACCCCTTAGGTATAACATTACAAGACAAACATTCATTAAAGTAATTTATTTCCAATTGCAACTTTTTCATTTTTACCAATAATTTATCAAACTTTTGCAACTTCAGTACTATTTCAGGAGATGTATTTACCTCATTGTTGTTAACTGGAATGTTAGCTTCCACGTTATCTAAATTACTCGTTTGACGAGGAAAGGAAAAACTTTCTGCAAGCCAACGGTTAATCACTGGTAGACCATTCACGTTCAAGTTAACAGTATTATTTGTCTGATCACAAATTGTTCTTGTGTTCTGACTATCACTTCGTACAACCCTTGAAGTACCACCCGGGCCAAGAAGACTAGTCTCTGTAGTGTTGCCTGAAACGGGTAAAGTCTTTTCAGCAAAGTTCACTTTATCTTTTAAAAGTAACTCAGAATTAGCGTGGTTGGTAGGATTAAAGTGTACAACAGAACGATTAGGACTCGTTACTTTCTCCCGTGTTTTGTCCAAGTTAATAACAGCGTTTACGTCAACAGGCGCAAAAAAGGGTTTGTGTGTCTCGGCAAGCAAGTTTCTCATCTCTTGCTGCTGAGAATCGATTCTGTCCAGTCTGGCACAAAGAGAATCCATACGTTGAAACAAAGAATAAAAAAGAGTGTCGTGACCAACAGGTTTACTTAACGTAGCTGGTGCTGCCGCCGCAGCACTATCACAGCCCCTCAAAATTGCAGGTGTGGATTGTGGTGAGAAACTGCCATCTCGCTCTAAGTCTAGAAAAATCTATTTCCCAAAAAGAAAGCACTAGATTAGCATAAGTGTTGGCAACACTTATGCTAATCTAGTGCTTTCTTTTTGGGAAAAGGATAGCATGATAGCATGCATCCACGCTATACTTTCCCTAATATAGTGCAGGGACAACTAAATAGGATTTCTAGACTTTGCACAGAGGACTCATGTTTTGAAGGAGAAACAGACAGGCTAAAAGGCTTTCTCCATGATAGGGGATATCAGGAAGACATGGTAAATAAGGTTGTACATAACAGTAAGGCCAAGAGGGGAGAGAAGTATAAACCATGGCTACACCGCTCTGACAGTGTAGCAAAGGTATCCCCGCACGATGGAATAGGTGATCATGGATCTAAAATAATGTTTACCTATAGTAGTAACATTAGAGAGATTAGTGAAATTGTTAAGAAAAATTGGAACATTTTGATTAGTGATGATAGGATCAGGAACATAGTAGGTCCCTGTCCTAGATTTGGATATAGGAAAAACAAGAATTTGAAAGATATTTTATGTGGAGAACACCCAACAGATACAGTTACCCCGATTACACAAGCTGGTAGTGTGCCCTGTGGGATGTGCAAGGCTTGTCCACACATTCATAAAGACACAACCTTTACACATCCCACTACAGGAAAAACCTGGTTATTAAAGGCTAGGGCAACCTGTAGAACCAAGGATGTTGTCTATTTGGCTGACTGTAAGTCTTGCCCGTGTTTTTATGTGGGCAAGACTAACAACATGTTAAAAGTAAGGGTCTTACAACACATGTCAGCCATCAGAAATATGGATATACACAATGCCCTATTTAGACATGTAAAAGATAATCCTACTCATAGTTTCAGGTTTAGGGCCATAGTTAATGTCAAACTTAATAGAAGAGGGGGGGGACATCAAATAACTCACAGAGCTAATAGAGTCTAGGTGGATTATAGAGCTCATGGCACATAGGAGGCCGGGCTTGAATGATGTCATCCCGATGAAACCCACCCTGAAAAATAGGCGGGTTATTTATTAGTGTTTGATTGGATGTTCATTACTTTAAATTGTGTTTTGTGTTATTTGAACTTTATCTGACGAAGGGCTAACACCCGAAAGCGCTAATCACTTGGATATATTGTCTTTTTACCTGGTTTTAAATAAACAACTTTGGATACACAGCAGTATTCTTCCAAGGGTTTTTTTTGATGAACACATGCACACATGCACACATGCACACATGAACACATGAACATATCCACACATGCACACATGAACACATGACCACATGCACACATGTGCACATGCACACATGCACACATGAACACATGCACACATGCACACATGTACACATGCACACATGCACACATGAACACATGAACACATGCACACATGCACACATGAACACATGCACACATGAACACATGAACACATGAACACATGCACACATGCACACATACACTACTCAGTCAAGTTGAGACACACACACACCAACAGCAATACGGAACATATCCATTAGTGGTTGATGGTGCAGTACAGTATCACAAGCCAAAGAGTCCTGTCACACGTGTCAGCATGCAGGATGTGTGTTGCTCAACAGCATGCAGTGCGAGTGTGGAGAGTCCTTGTTGATAACAGTATACATGTCTTTGATGCATGTGTGTTATTCAATGATTGGCCTCACCCTGGAACACAACGTGTACATGGACACAACATTGCTGTGCAAGTATGGAACGCTTTCCAATGTCCTGTGCACCATCACTCATAGGTATATATACCATGGCCGGATGCACACAACTGTCAGGTGTATAGCAATGAATGCTATGTGTAGTACTGTAGTTACTGTAACTGGATGTAGTGTTGTACCATGAGCCATCATCAGGCAGCATCATGTGGTCAACCAAGGCCACTAATGTATGTCACCCTGGCAACTATCTTGCTGTACCTGACCTGCACCACTTTGGCTACATTAACCATTTCACAGCCAGTTGTTACATGGGTATGTAAGGTGTTCAATAGGGAACATTGCCTCACATGAATGTGTTATGTACTGAAGCGTGTCACATCACCCAATGATAGTCTTCTACCCCCAGGTATAGTATGTGTGCTGTGTTGTTGACATTTGGGATACTGGAGTATGACCTTACAGCAGGTGTCTACATATGCCATGTGTATCAAATTAACACTAACTGCATATGACAAAGTGGGGTATGTTGTGTGCATGTGTATTGACTCTGCCTATACAATGTCCACTACAGTGTACCACAATTGGTTGGGATGTTCTGTGTATTGCATGTGTTTGAGGTGGATACTCGTGTTGCTGGTATGTGCATATTCCCACAGAGAACATGCAGAGCATGCATTATGTGTAGGTGTTTTACATGTGTATATGGCCTACAAGTCTCCTATGACATGCACATGTTATATGCTATATTAAATGTAGAACACTCACCAGCATGGATGTGCTGTCTTGCTATCACACCAGAGGGACCTACAAGTATATGAGACAGTTTGTCAGTGTCAACAACTATGGTATTGCTGCTCTGTGTTTGCAATTCCACAGTAGTACAAGAGGTGACAGTCACAGGCATACAAATTATGTTCCAAATTATTAGTATTGCATGACACCAGGCTCCGCATCTTCTGAATACACAGTACACATCTGGTAAATGCATGTTCTAACAATTGATCTAACAGTAGTCTACAGATATGCCATGTTACCTGCATGCTCTGTATCTACATGCTGGGTGACTCCAGCCTCCATGATGACGCATGTCTGTTGTACTGCTTGTCCAGGAGCCACCACGCTGAGGAGCAGCTCTTCCACTCTGGTGAGGGGGGATGTGTTGATGCACCACCACCTGTGGCAAGCTGCTGTCTGTGGACATCAGAGGCATGCTGCCGGACATGTCTGATTAAATCACTGCAGTGATGGCATACCTGTTCATAAGTCCGGTTATGCATGCCTACATCATTCACCCAATGGACAACATCCTGCCACCGTGCAGTGCATCCATGCTGGTCCTGGCTAGATCTGGAGAACAGCAAGTTGTAATGCTGTACCAGGGCATCATAGATGACCTCCTCCTCCTCCTCAGGGAAATAGGCAGGCTTCCTGTTGTGAGACATATTCCTGTAAGACAATAAAACAGTCATTGTGAGCATGTCATGTGGCACACTTATGCTAAAGTACAGACATCAATGAAATGTCATATATAGCAACCTATTGGCTGTCAGTAGATACACACCTTTCATACCACATAGGACTGCTCAGCCCACAACTGCCTGACAGTGCCTGGCACATACTATATTCCAAAACAGCAATATAGTGGAACCAGCATGTAAGACTATACAACAGTACATGGCGCACTCTATGTAACACAATGCGCCACCTAGCCACAGGGGGTGTGTATGAAGCTAATGCATGCTGACATTTGTCATCCATTGAAATAAAAGTTAAGTACAGTTTAAGTACTATCAGTACACCACGCTACTTGTTGATAGCAAACTCCTCAGTAACAAATGTGCACATTCATCACTATAGGTGGCATACTGCTGTAATACACTACACATGTTGCTAGATATGCACATATATCCTGTGACACACATACCACCAAGGCCATGCTACAGGCATACCCGCACACACTTCAGACATACCTACAGGACACATAGGTATGGCAACCCAGATTAGTTTTACCTGTGTAACATACAGTACTGCGTGTCAGCACCTACAAAACCTCATGCCTGAGGTTTGTAATGTGTGAGGACTACAGGTAACAAACAAAGCAGTGTGTCCAAGCAATGTGGATGTAAATCATACTGTGCTGTTTAGCCCTACAGCTTCAGGTAGTACTACTGTTCATACAGGATTTGTATTCACTAGTGTTACCAATCAATAAGCATACATGTACTGCTTAAGCCTACAATGGCACACTCCAGTCAACACCATGGGAGTATGTCACACCATATGCCTTACAGCTTTTCCTGCCTAGCAATAGCATACGTATCCTTTGCTGGGATTTGAGCTACATCACAACATACCATGATATACACGGTTTCACACTAGGCTATCACACACATATATACAACTTTGACACATTCACCTACACATTCACCATCACACCCAGTCAACCTCACATAGCAAGTAATGCAACAAGTACATGCATGTGTGTATCGGGTCCTAGGTAGCTAAAAGGCTATTATCCGTAGGACCTATGGAAGCATAGCCATACAGTACCCTGCCCTTCCACACCCATGTAATGTAGGTTCATGTGCCCCTGTCATGCAGAGCCACAGTGGTGACTCCCGGGTTGTGTTTCCTATCTCACACCCACTCATTATGATTATTCATGACAACTGCTAATGAGGACCTTCATTTGCTATTGATAGGTGGTTAGTTCCAGAGTATGGTATGTGTCTGAGATGATAATGTACCACTCCAGCATGTTCTGCTTTTACACATTACAGGGTTTAGATCAGTACAGTGTGTAGCTTGTATGGAGTGTAATCTGTATATATGGAGCATGTTCAACACCTGTGGGTTTGGCATAGCTTTGTATGTTAGGCAGAGGTTGCCTCTGGGTAGGCGATATGTGACACAGTGTAGCTGTGGTTTTGTAGGACAGTCTGCATAGGGCATCTGTTTGAGTCCGGTAATACTCTTTGTGAGGTATGTGTCTGGCGTCTACTGTTGCTGTGGATGTCTTCTGAGGTACATACCGACAGGGCCAATGTACTCTATGATGGGTGTTATGACTGATGAGTACAGTGGAACACTGACCTCTTATTCCATGGATGACACACCTTTTCTGTTGACATGTGGACCTTACTCAGTTTACATGACTAGTGTGGCACTGTGATTATCAATAGGGACACTACTGTCCACCTTTGTCCCATAGTCTCTTATCACACTTTCGGTGCTGAGTAGACTACCACCTATGTGGTAGTTCATGGGTACAGGGTTTTTAACATGAGGGATGGCGATACGTTTACAACATTGAGCTTGGGCGTACATATGAACATACATTGGTGTACATATAGATATACATATAGGCACATATACAGTCCACCTTTCATGGTGGGAATACCAATTATGCAAAGGATGAGAGGGATGCAGTTATGTAATGATATTGCACAGTCTTGTGCAGAATGCATGGAAGGTAGTCTCAGCCCATGTACCTTTAGCAGGACCCCCTATCTAGATGACTAAAACCTGAGGAATCATACCCACGACGTTTGAACGCCACATGTCTTATGCCAGCGCAGTATGCTGTCTTGTTTGCCACACACTGCCACCTACATATAAAAATGCACATAACAACCTGCAACAACATATAATTGTCCAATCTTCACAAACAGTTGCAGTATGTCCCTTGCTCTATGCACATGTTGAGATGCTAATTTATCAGACACATACATATCTCTCCATATGTGTGTGCCATACACACACAGGGTCCACACTGTTGTAAGTCTGTACACCTCACGGATGACCTGTTGGGCCTTGCTACAACATGAACAGTTGTCACATGTGTGCATACAGTAATAGTACAGGGAGTATATATAGCTGCAAATGATAACACTACTATACTAGCCTGGTACAGCAGTTGCCAATGCTGAGCTACAAATTATGTTACTATCATGCATGTCTTACTCTGTCACATCCAAATTTATATAGGTGTTTGCACTACTCCCCCAAACTGCCATTATACGCAGTACTGTACAGACCATAGATAACATTTTCAGATGTTCAACATATAATGCTGAGATACATATGTCACAGTTATGTCCCACTGCACACAGCTACACACTAATTTGTCCATGACAGTAGTTATGCATGGCATCACTGCATACATACCTACTGCTGCCACTTATGCATGTTTCTGAGTATGTACAGTACTATTCATAAACATGTACTACTTGCCGGTAACTACATATCTGTTACATACCTGTTACTCACTGTCAGGTCCATCTGTGTATGCTTTTCAAGATTTTTTTTTTTATTAAGTAAAGTTTTTTTACTTATTAGTTATTATTGGTTATTAATTAATTTTTTTTTCTTAATTAATATACTTAGGGTTTAAATAAGTAAATATAATATTTACTTAAGCAAGGTTTCTTTATTAAGTAATATAAAGTTTGTCAGTAGTTGCTGACATGTGCAATGTAATGATTGCATGTGGAGATAGCAAGTACAATCTGCTTTTATAGGTATCTGGGCATGTGCATGTGATGCCCTCTGCACCAATTGGTGCCCAGCATTTGGTAAATGCATACAGCCTGCTGTGTGGTAATTGCAGTACTCACTGTCATAGCAACCCAGTGCTATAAATTGGTAAGGTATGTAGGCATAGCCCTTTCAGATTTCCAGAGTGGGGCCCATGCTTGTTTGCTATGGACACTGTTGTGTAAGTCAGAAGGTTGGTATACTTCTTATATCTGAAGCTACAGGTGTAGACAGTGATGTACATGTTGTACTCAGGCCTGACTGTTGCCACTTGCAGTACAGAGCTATCAGTGTAGAGTTTAACTCACCCCTACAAATGCTTACACAACATTTATGTGACTATGTAAATCTTTTCCACTCATATAATTAACTGCCATACAAACATAGTTATTGTAGTAGTATTCTTTTGGCACATGAACTGTTTGTGAACTGTTATACTGTGAATATTAATGTAGTCACTTCTGCAGGCTTTGTGGTGTTATTGTTGACATTAGCACAGGGTTCACAGGGCAACTGGACAATTCCAGTACTGTGTATGCCTACCTACATCCTTGGTAGACCCTAAACACACAAGTGTATTTAAAGTGTGTGTGTGTGTGGGGGGGGTTGCTGACATACAGAGAGCATTATGTATTATTGTGTGAATATTATCTTACTGGACTTACAGGATTGGTGTGCACCTGTTGGTTTATCAAGGCAGGTGGTCTGTCTGCATAGTTCCCAACTGTGAACCTATCCAGATGGTAGTCAAATGTTACACTGTTATTCTTTGTCTGTGCAACCCACAGGAGTTTTCATCACTAGTACAATGGCATTGTTACAGTTAGTTGCTACCAGTACAAGGCTACATCCTTTGGTATTTCTGTGCTGTACTCCTACATAAGGGTATGCTTGTGGAAGTCCTACCACAGCTATTTGCAGTGTGTGTAACAGCAGGATAGCTGCTATGCCTGTGTGTTTGTGCCTCTGCCAGGCCTATGAAACACTCAGATACATCTTTGTATGGAGTCAGGGATAGGTAGTTAAATGTGAAGTACACCTTACACATAATAGAGACAGTAAAAGTCTAGACTTGTGTGAAGCAGTGCATATGGATACGTACTCCTTTTATGAAGTAAAAGCAGTGTCTACTGTTATTATTGTCAGTATTCATTGTGTAATACCAGACCTTTCTGACTGACATCAGTACTTTTCAGAGGGATTCAGTGGGACACAGCTTAAATATGTTTCACAATCAGGGACATCCCTGTTAAGTAGTCACAGATGGGTAGTCTGGCCTCTGCCCTAATCAGATTTGCCACTGTTTGTCCTGCTATGATACTGTGTGGGGGTTGTAAAGTGCCTCTGTAACTTTATTTGTTGCTAGAATGGCTGCTTCTCATATCACACTCATCTAATGCATTTCACAATTGTTGGTAAAGATCCACAAAACAAGCTTTGTGTTGTGACCTTCCTATTTATCCTTTACATTCAGTCATTGAAATGCATGATATATTTATTTGAGCACCAGGTTATTGTATAGCTGCTGTGGCTTAGTGGTAATTCATGCAGTCTATTGTGTCAATGGTCTGGAGTTCGAAACTAGCAGAAGTATTTTATTTTGCTGCTGAGCAGAACACGGGCCCTGACATAGAGTGACTAAGGCACTTTTAAGCAGTTGTAAGCGTGTTTGCGTGGGTTTGTGCGACGCTTAGCGATGCTTAGCTAAGCGCCCACATGCGCACACTCGCTTACACCCGCTTACTACTGCTTAAAAGTGCTTACTCCCGCTAACCCCTGTGCTAATTTCTTTGAAAGAAAATAAAATGGGGATATAGGAAAGTGGTGAAAAAGGGGGCACAAAGAGGGAAAGACACTAGGATGTGCAGGATGGGTGTAGGGAAGGTCCATAGCTGCCCATTTCTTTACCAGCAACAGCTGTGCATATGCAAGAAAATTGGAGTGAAATTTGAAACCTTCCACCCCTGGGAGAGGGGTGAGGACAACAAAGTATGTTGTACTGCCAATTATAATTATCAGTTTACATGTCCAGTGGACATGTGTGCAAAATGGGCAGCTATGTATGGGGTGTATTTTTTGTGGGTACAGATTGCCCTTTTTTTTTTTTTTCAGGTGAGAGTGGAAAGTGAGGTTGAGGAAGTAGGTATATTTGTGGAGGTAGGTTGGGGAGGTAAACAAACAAGACAGACAAGACGCATAAAGGGGCGGTGTATGACACATGGGGTGTATGACACATGGGGTGGGTGAACACAATTGACCAGGACGGATGTTTGGAAATCGCAAGCCCATGAGCCCACAGATGGTAACAGTGGAACTGAGATCCCCACACTGTGTAGGATGGGCAGGCTCACCCATGAGACATGCCACTCTCGCCTCGAGCTGGCATAGGGGATCAGCGACTGAACACTGGATCTCCCTACGCACCACAGCCTGGACCATTCGAAGGGTGACAGGTGGCCCTTCTCTGCCCATGCTTGCATGGGGGGATGAGCCCCATCCTCTGCAGCGCTTCCACCCGAAGGTGGCACAGGACCAACAGAGGAGGGGAGCCCGGGCTGGGCACCGGACCTGCTGGTGCCAGGTGCACTCGCCAGCTGAGGATGGACAGGTGGGTCCACTGGGACCAGCCTTCCCATACATTCTGTGATTAGGTGTGTTTAATTACAACATAAACAACAGCATTCCAAATTAGTTGTAACAGCATGCAGTAATATTCCCATTAACCCAACACACCAAGGTTCCAACAGTTGAACAGCAAGCATAACACATGCATAAATTGAACAACAGTGGACATTCCAACAGCATGCGGGGATGATTGGTGGCAACAGGCCACCATGACTGTGGTGTATGAACAGGGCACATGCATCAAAGTGAATGCAGATATTTATTGAACAATAGGACATATGTCCCAACAAATGTTTTGAGATTACACATACCCATTGAGTTGTGGAATTGATTGTTTATGCACATACAGTAGGATGTAGAAAGAAACCTCAAATAACATCTTATAAGTACTTTTAGTCTACACTACATTCCTATTGACTGCAGGTGTATATCCCCTACATGTATTATTACGCTTGGCAACATGCATTAGGTTGTGTAATGGGTTTGGCTAGTTCATTATATACCTGACCTATATCTGACATATAACTGTCCAGGATGCAGATGTTACTGCTACATATTTATTGTTGTATTTATATTTCTTTATCTACATATCTGGATGTTTTCACATGACATTTTCAGTTCAATTTGTACAGAACCCTGCATTTCTTGTAGCACACTCACATTTCTGGGGAACAAATTAACAAGCTACTCATGTGCCAGATTTACTTATGCATGCCAGCCAGTAACTGACTGTTGAGGACTGTATATATGCTTCACAGCTACTAGCACTTCCATCACCCACTTTAGATGGGACTGCCCAACTGTGTGTTGCCAGCACTTATTAAAACAGTACTATTTGTATAATGCAAGGGTACAACATTTCAAAGTAAGTGACACACACACACTCCAGGTTTTATACATTTATTAATAACATTACACACTTTTCCACAGGCTCACTCCTTTATTTGATATTACAGTGCATATGGAAGACATATTCAAGACATATTATACCTTTATTAATAGGTTACAATACTCTTTTTCAGGCTCGCTCACTTATTTTATATGACAGTACCTGCAGAGATATTATTCCGGACATATTTTACCTTTCTTAATGGGTTACTATGCTCTTTTTCTGGCTCTCTGACTTATTTCATATAGCAGTACATGCAGAGGACTTATTCAGGGCATTTTATGGCTGTATTATTGGACTACAACACTTTCTTTCATGCTCTCTCCCCTATTTTATATAACAATACATGCAGAATAATCACTAACCTGCCTGGTGGCACAGCCTTAGCAGCCTATTTGCATAGGCTTGCTGATTCACAGCATGGTCACCTGCAGCTGTGAAGTAAATGAAGGGATATTGAGACATACCTATCCATTATACAGAATCAATTAACATTTCTTACATACTGCATTCCTTGGCTACCTACTCAGTTGTGGGGCATCTTGCATCCCACGGGCCTCCTGTATCCATTGGTTCAGTAGGTCCTGCTTCCATCTCTTCAGGTCTGCATGGTGGTGATGGACCTGCTCACCAGTCCGAGGAATGCCTGTGACAATGGTGAGGTCATGAGCTAACCGGTTCCAAGCCTCTGCCTTGTACTCCGTCCCTTGGAACTGGCCATGCAGGAGTCTTGACTCATGACGGTGGACAAGGAGCCAAACCATGTATTTCGACTCCTCGATGCCCCAACATTGCGCTCGGAAGCGTGTACCCTCTCCAGCACCAGCCATTCTAACTGCAGATGTGAGCTACAATCAGTTATGGCGAGTATTCCCGCCTATGGTGCTTAAATATGCCACATTTCCCGCACTTTTTTGTGATTGGCCGTTTTTGAAAATTCTCAGCTGACTGCAGACCTGCTTAGTAATGGTTAATCTACCATTTATGAGTATATGTATGTTAACAGTGGCTGTTTATCCTAAGCTGGCTTAGTGGTTCAGTACTTTGATTATGGTGCACAGATTCCTAGGTTTGAACCTTGTCATTGCATTTTATTTTACTACTGTCCAGACAGGCTAGGGGGTGTGGCTGTGTTTAAGCAACTTTGCTCTACGTTGCTCCACGTTGCCCTACAGTGCGCTGGTTGGTGTGGTGCGCACCTCCGCGCAAACCGATTGCACTGGGTAAAGTGCTATTTAGCTATGGGCAACTCTATTGCGCTGAGTAAAGTGCTGCTTAACTGCAGGCAATTATATATCAGGATAATTTATAAATATATATTTTGTTCACTGATACATAGGCCATTTCACTGCTTTTTAGTAAAATTGTAATCGTATATGTCGGGTATTATTTCATATAACTGATTTAAAACATAAATAGGAAGGGGAGTGGTGGGACTCGAACCGTGAATGCCTCTCTTTGTGCGAACGCTCTACCATTACGCTATTGCTATTTGGTGTAATTTGCACAAACATTCCTTCTTATGCTCTTCCATGATGGGATTGCTAACTGCAGCTAAGCAATGGGCACACCCACGCACACACGTGCACATACGGGCAGCTATTTCGGGAATTAGAAAAAAAAAAATAATGTTTTACTTTTTATAACTGTGCTGGGGGTTTACAGTGTCAGGGAGTGTGGTGTTGGATACATGTACATTTGAGCAGACTCGCTCTTGTGTGTTTACATTTTGCAATTCGGACACTTGCAGGGGCGTGGACATTTAGACTGCTCGGCAGTCGAACACGCCCCCTGCTTTCCTGCACAGTCCGTGTTAGACTTGCAGTTGGGTCAGCATGCCCTCATGAATATTCATGGCATGCTGATGTCATACCGTTCAACTGCAGCCTCCGAGTAAGACTTATTTAATCTTACACGGAGGATTCGTGAATCCGGGGGATTATCTTTTTGCTTTTGGGTACAACATAAACATTTCCTTTTGCACTATTTATAAGACAAAAAAGTTATACAGCAGGTGAAATATATTGTGTTTTACCACAAACCCAGCTCCTCACACATTAAAGATGAGTGCAAGTTGAAAAAGTCCATGATTCCCCCACTCTCATATTCTCTCTTAGCATCTCCACTTACAAATTCTTAGTGACAAACAACTTCCTTTCTTCCCATCTCAGTTATTAGTTCTTCATTGCACCCGCTACATTGCTATTACTTTGATCCTTGACCCACATACCTGCGCACGCACACCCATCAATGTCAGCCACTTGTATGACTATACACTTAAGATATTTTCTTGAGATCAAGTGAATGAATAAATTCATAAGTAATAGCCCAGAAATGTATCTCAAATGACTGTTATCAATACCATACAGTGTATCTCCTGTCTTCCCACTCTATTTCTTAGTTCAAGAATTCAGAAACAAGGAACAAAATCAGGAACAGCTTTTAAAGAGTTTCTCTATATATTTTCAACATTGATAAAATTAACAAGTTTTATATTATCAAATTTTTTTTAAGGGTAACAAAATTTGAAACCCACATGCCTGTCATTGCTTAGTGACCACAATCTGAAACAATTTGCCAGAAGACACAAATTTTAAAAGGAATAGACCAAAGAACCTTTCATTTTTTTGCTTAAGAATTCCTGACAAATCCAAGAATAATGGGGAACAGTAAGGGGTAAACATTAAGTATTATTTGATGCATTTGTTGACCAGGTAAACCCAATGGACAAATGTCTCTGATAAGGAGTGACCCAGGAGCAGTGTCTAGTTAGATGATTTGCTCAAAGTTCAAAATAGGAAAATGGAGATGAAAGGATTCAAATCCTGCAACTCTTTGACTGACGAGAAATAGTTTAACATAAATGCCAGACAGCTCCAAATCACTTTAAATGTTAACAGAGAAATATGTGTTGCATCGGCGTGCATTCTCTGATCAGTAAAAAACACAAAACTGTAATGACTGACATTATTGACTGATGGTAATCCTCAGTGATTTACCAGAAACAAATAAGTTAAAGAGAGATGCAGCATAAATATGAAGCAAAAATCAGTGTTGTTTTTTCAGAACTGGAGACAGATAAGCAGCAAACTACTCTGATTTACTTAAATGTCAACATAACAGTTTTTGCATTAACATGCATTTTCTTAACATTTGAACAACAAAAAAAAAATGAAATGCTAATAATAATTGGAATTACTGATCAACTACAAATGCTAGTGTTTTTTAACCTTCAGTGATTTATCAGAAAATGAAGACAAAAGTAAAAATGTCTGGTAGTTGGCACACAGGAGTTGCTTCCTGTAGTCAAGGGTACAGGGTTGATCATAGGAGGTTAATAGGCTATCGACCCAGAAGTAATTTCAAGCCCAGCCATTTCATCCCAATGTAATACCATAGATACTCTACTCAGTACCCAGGACTGTATTTAGTAATGGCTGCCCATGTCCAGGAGGGTAGTGGGCACTATCCCCAGTATGAATTTTCGGTGCCCCATCCACTCATCCAGGTTCCTTTTGAACAGTGTCATAGGGGTGCTCTGTTTCACAGAAACTGGCAGCCTATTCCAAAGACACTGCAGTTGGTAAGAGACAAATCTGTCCCTCCATCATTTCCTATTCAAGTCACAGGCCATATTTAGGTCCCTGGAACAGGTAGCTCTAGCCCCATTTGATTTACAGATGTGCAGAAGATTCATTAGGTTTGAGTTGGAGATTGCTCTGTAAGTCACGCATAGTTCCCCTAAGAAGTCTATACGATACTGAGTATAGTGACAGGGACTTTAGTCGGTCTGTGTAAGGCACATGCTGGAGTCCCGTGATCTTCTTTGTTAGAAACCTCTGAGGTCTCTCCAATTGCTGCAGGTGGTTTGTGCATTACATACCAAAAGGGGCATTGTACTCAATTATGGGCCTGATTAGTGCACTAGAGGCAATGCCTTTGCTAATCAACTGTGTTACATAGAAAGCCTTCCTTACTACAGTAGACACATGGTGGTCAAAGTTAAGGTCGCAGTCTACTTGTGATCCCAGGTCCCTTACCACTTTGTAGGTACATAGAGTATTGTTGTTAATTTGATAGTGTGAAGGGACATTTTTTTTACCAAAGGGAATGATGATGTATTTCTTTGCATTTACTTTGAGACTGTGACTAAGACACCAGTCATTCATCTGTGGAAGACCCTCCCGAGGTATACTGACATCATTTGGGGATTCAATAATTGCACCTAGTGTGCACTCATCCACAAACTTGGTGAGCCACAGCCCCCTAGTATTGGTCTGAACTTCTGAGAAGTACATACAAAACAACAGTGACCCAGCACTGACTCTTGTGGCACTCCCACTGGTGACAGGTCTGCTGATTGATGTGGTGTACCCACTTTGATAGTATGTGACCAGTTTGTGAGCCAGTTGGCAATCCATCTTACAACAAAGGGGTTTACATTCAGTTTGCTAAGTTTTTCAATAATGCCTGAGTGTGGGATTGTGTTGAAGCCCTTGGGCCAAGTCGAGGTATGCTATGTATACAGATTTGCCCTCGTAAATAGCCCTGGCCACATTTTTGAAGGTAGGATCTGTCCTTGACGAAGCCAGATTGGGTTGGATCCAAAGTTTGGAGGTTGGCTATATATTTATTTATAAGGTCCATGATGATACGTTCCATGGCCTTACAGATGATGATCAGACTTATGGATCTATAATTCCCTGTGTCCATTGATATGCCACCTTTGTAGAGGGGAGTAACTGTTGCTGTTCTCCATTCCGTAGAAACATAGTCTGTGGTTAGGCTGTGATTGAATAGAGTACTTAATGGTGATGCTAGTTCATGTTTTAGTTTGTTTAGAAGACAGCCTGGCATGCCATCTGTACCTTAGACAAGGCTTTAATGACCCGCTCTTTGGATATGTAGGGTGGGGGAGTTGGGGGCAAGATTTTTGATAAGTTTGGAGAGGATAAGGGAATGAAATTTTCATGAAATCTGTCCCTAGCAAGTTTGCTATCTCTGTGGGATAATTTGAATTCTACCTCCATTTGCCTGTAAGGATTTCTGTGCTAATGCATTGAAGTTACTGCCACTGTTAACTACTGTGGGGAAGTGCTGAGCTGCACTCATGGTAATTAATGCTGATTCAGAGACATTCAAATTAGCCAGTAATGAGATCTTTTTCTCATTTAGACCAGTGTGCCTCTAAATGCGCCAATACTGCATTGTGGAATTGGGGCCTTTTTATTCAGTCCTTAATGTGAGAAATGGGTGTTCTTTATGAATCCCCAGGAGTATTGCATTTGAGATAACAGATTAAAAAAAGAAATTATATATACATATATAGCTGAACTCTTTATAAGATAGTGACAATTAAAGTACAGATTAGAAATGTTATGTATATTAAACATATAATAGTTACACTATAGTAGACTATAAACAGATAGCATTTTCTCCAGTATGAGATACAATGAAAAGCTTTTGAGGTGAACTTGCATGGTGTTTTATTAGATCACATTCACGTTCATATGTTTATGAAATGCACTATCAAGATGCATTACGACATACAAGTCCTTCATGGCACAATTCCCAACTGGTTGCTGTCATCGATATTAAATTGTTGTCTGATCGCTTGTCATATCTGCATTCATTGTGCATTTTATTTTATTTTTATTTTATTTTACATTTGTTGACCGGGCTAGTCTAACTGGATATATGTCCATTTTAAGTAGAGGCCCGGGGAGAAAAGCTCCAAGTATTAATACATAGCTAAAAAATCGGTCTACATAAAAGTTATAACAGTAAAACCCTAAGCAGGAAAAAACAAAATAAAAAAGGAAATTTTTTTTTTTGCTGTTAGAGTATATGGTAAAGTAATAAAAAAAGAAGCTCAGTCACTCCGTATTGTTTATTAAAGAATAAAACCTGCATGTTATCTCTTTGGCTATGCTGCCTGAGTGTAGAAGGAAAAGAGAATACATTTGGCAAATGATAGCATGTCTATATTTGCTCTTGACTGACTACTTAATCAGTGTTTATCTACTTGCTATGTTGTTAAGTAATGTTTTTAGTAATGATAAGGTTGTGAAATTGTAATAAATGTTTTGCAGTGTAATACAAGCATTGTCATCTCTCTGCAGACTGACTATAAGCAAATTTCTGATTAAGTTTGAAAGTTGTGTATAAAGTTTGCCGAGTAGATGATACCATATCTAATAACTTATTGCATGCACTCCGCTGATAATGTGAGCATTCAGTATTGATATGCAGATGATGGTGTCCTCCTTTAGCATAGCAGTGTATTAAGATAAGGGCGGGTATCATTTTGATATCAGAGACATAGTCCCACAAATGTTTCCATCATTTGTCATGGTCTCTGTGGGTTTGCCTTAGATGCATTTGCTGTAGGACCCTTTTTGCACTTCTATTTGAACATTATTGGGTAACACCGCTGAGATAATAGATATCAGGCTTTTCATAAGACAGTTGCTTCAGAGTATAGATATTCTCTACGTCTGCTGTATTTATGAGACTAGACAAGAGTAAAATGACTTCATGTTGTTTGTCTGAGGACAACTGAGTTCTTTGGGACTGCGAAAAAGTAAGTGTGTGAATTTTCACTTCTTTGATGTGTAGCAGTCTCAGAATTAAAAGTAATATGGCTGTAGATGGTGTATTGTAACACCAAATTTCCCTCATGGATTGCTCGTTTTTTTTTTGTTTGTTTTTGTGAGTTCCAGCAGGCACCTGATAAAATGTGTCTAAGTTAGTGGAGTCTAGCTAATCGCCTGAGTACATTAATACTAGGACCATGGCAACATGCAACCAAGTATTCACTGATAAAATAAAAAAATCTGACTACAGCAGTACAATCAAATAAAAAAGTATATTAATCAGTTACACAATGATGCCTCATTTCAGAAATGTCACTGTCATACCTCATGGACAAACCATAGTAGCAGTGTTAGAACTATGCCTCTGCTATTGAAATGATACTGAATGCTCACACATGATTGCCAGTGGATGGTATCATCTGCTCTGTTTGCAAACTTATGTACTACATTTAAACTTAAACAGAAATGTGTTTATAGTTAGTCTGCAGAAAGACAACAATGTAAACCAGTGTATTGGGACATTTTTATGCTGTCAGGGCTAATTGGCACATCTTCCCTGAATCCTTTTTCTCTTATCTTTGCCATTGCAATGCGGGGAGGCCAGTGAGAACAGACTGTTTATGTTTGGGGTTCACAAGGGGATGAGAGTGCAGTGATTGTGCATAAGATAGCAAAGGTACTTTGAGTATCTCAGTGACTAACCATACAGCGAGACATACACCTGCATACTGTCTGTAATTCAAAAGAAAATAGTTTTAGAGATACTGATGAAACTTTATATAAATTGGCATGACTACATTTATGAAACATTTACATATATTAGAAAACTGTTTTCCTAGCCAGTGCATTATGGGAATTGAAATGTCAAATGATTGAGAATGGAACAGAGGTGGGGTCGACTTCACATTGTTGTAAGCTGACAATATCGAGCCTGATATTGTCGGCACGACAATATCGAAAGTGAAGAACATTGTGCAAGTAAACGGAAATCTCTGTAAGGGGAGATTTCCATTTACCTTACTGTAGTGCAGTCTAGGAGTTGGTATATTTAAGAAGGGGGGTGTGGGGGGGGGTGAAATCTCTGTAAGGGGAGATTTCCATTTACCTTAATGTAGTGCAGTCTAGGAGTTGGTATATTTAAGAAGGGGGGGATGCAGGGGGGCTTGCCCCCCTGCCTATGCCATTTAGTTTTTTTTAAATTTTTTTTACGTTATTTGATGTTTTACTTAATCGATCAATAAAGTTCGACCTTTATTGATTCGATTAAGTAAACTTTCGATAATGTGATATAGACGCCAGAGGTGTACTGCATGTGAATAACAGTATGGTTAGGGCAGCAGAAGGCCTGCCAAGCTGCCATAGACATACTCAGAAAGCATAAAAAGGAAAGTGGGCTAAAGTGTGGAAAACTGATAAATACTAATGAATACCTTAATGAATTGCATTAAGATATATGCACACGGCTGTCATTCCACAATGATATGGAAAAATGACTGACAACTGATATACAGAGGGTTACCTTTGGGGCAGGCATACACCACTTGTACTTAACACAGCATGTGCATGGGACAAATAAATCAAGAATTGTCAGAGCACTGCAGGTATATTTACAGGGCATATAATGGAGACGGGTTAATTATGTTGCAAAAATTCATACAAGCAAATGCATATTTTAGTGAAATCCGCTGACATATACACAGGCCATTCCAGAAAGCCATGTGAGCATCTCAGTGACAACTACCAGTTGATATGCAGAGTTTCCTGGAGGACAGGCATGCAGTGCTAGTGTGGAACACTGTACTTTCGAATTGTAAGTGAGCTTCAGAGCTGTACAGACATATTCATACTGCATAAAATGTAAAGTAGCTCTGTTGTCCAGGTAAAGCCATGGGATTGTCATACAGTCATCCTGATAACTGCATCAGATATGAGAAGCACAAAATACAGAGTGGTTTAATGCTGGCACCTTACAATGAAGCTTACAAAGAAAGGCATGCACATATATTTATGGGGATGAACACATCTGTATAACGAGGTCATGGCAGTGGAAACTTGCACTGTTACAGGAGTTTTCAAATGGACAACAAAGCAGTCACAATGGTTGTGTAGCTCAATACTTGCTGATGAAAGGCAGTGCTGTCATGAGGAATGCCATAAGGAATGCCTGATGGCTGAATGGTAATAATATGAAGGCCATCATCACCCTGCTGTACACCTAAATGTGAAAATGCAGTACTGTACACAACAACTATGGTTACCAGCATGTGAAGTCCCAGCAGAGTATAGAACTATTCTGACACAGAAGTAAATGTTGCATTGACAAAAATACATGCAAGTTGACCCTTTATGGATAGGGTAGCACAGGACCTCAGAGGTATGTCACTAAAGCACATGACTGACAGTCAAACTGAAGAACAGAGTTATGTAGGTTATACAGTAGTGGACAGTCTACAGTAAGCATTTTACTAAGCTCATCCCCAATAGTAACCAACATAATGGTCTGACAGCAGGAATTCGCTCCAAAGTGCAGGGAACTCAGTCACACTGCAGCCCTTATCCAGATGACAAAATTATGATGACACCCCAGGAAGGACCATCAATGGCAGTTCTGCACCAAGGCAAGCATCATTTGACAACAATAACTGCAGCACATGGAATATAACAAGATTTGTAGGATTAATTTCTCAGTAATTCAGAACTTTTCACAAAAATCACATAATAAATCTTTGCATTGACTGTGTTAGCTAAAACTAGACTATATCACAAAGAAGGTATATCATAGACTGCAATTCATAGAGTAAATCTTCAGTGTATGTGCAATAAATGGTTGTTTTAAAAAAGTCCAACAGTGTACACATACCTGCTGCTGTTATTTTAATCTTTTTTAATACCTTCAAACTTAATAGGAAGCTACAACCATAAAATGTTTATTAACAATGCAGCTCTCTGCAGCCATTAACTACTTATCCATCTGGAGAAATAAACCCTAGTACAACATAGCCAAAGATAGCACTTTCCCTGTTTACCTTAAAAAGAGCATAGAAGGTGATAGATAATCCTAGTTAACATTTGTACAACCGTTCAACTTACTAGTTTAGAGCTGAGGTTAGGGATTTAGGGAAGAGGGGCATAAATATCCTTGACATTTGGAAAAATAATGTTTCACATAGACACAGACTACATATTGTAAAATGTTAGTGTCATTATTCATTTAAAGCTCATTCACTCTCTCCCATGCACCAGTATGACTCATTTATTGGGTTACTGTTATGCATAATAGCTGCCAAGGCAACATGCAACTAAGTATTCACTAATAAAAAAGGACTATAGCAGTACAGTCAGATAAACAATTTTATTAATCAGTTATTACTCACTAATGCCCCATTTCAGAAATGTCACTGTCACACCCCATTCACTCTGTTGTGATTTTACCTCTGATTTCTCACTCAGTGATGCTTAAAGGCACTAGTATAGGCATTGTATGTGTAGAGATGGCTGAACAACATGTCTCAATATCCATGAAACTGCCTCTGCCTCAAAACTCCAAGTACTCAAGAGTCTCAGAGTCCAATGGTATTCCCAATTCAAATTATTTTTAGCATACATTTTCATTTAAAATCATTTTTTTAATTGAACACATCTCCTATGAATGTCTGCTGTGCAGCAAGTGTCTGTGCTGTACACAGAGAGATAACAAATGACATTAAGAGGTGTCCTGGATATGAGGAGACACGAATGACATTAAGAGGTGTCCTGGATATGAGGAGACACGAATGACATTAAGAGGTGTCCTGGATATGAGGAGACATGAATGACATTAAGAGGTGTCCTGGATATGAGGAGACACGAATGACATTAAGAGGTGTCCTGGATATGAGGAGACACAAATGACATTAAGAGGTGTCCTGGCTATGAGGAGACATGAATGACATTAAGAGGTGTCCTGGATATGAGGAGACATGAATGACATTAAGAGGTGTCCTGGATATGAGGAGACACGAATGACATTAAGAGGTGTCCTGGATATGAGGAGACACGAATGACATTAAGAGGTGTCCTGGCTATGAGGAGACATGAATGACATTAAGAGGTGTCCTGGCTATGAGGAGACATGAATGACATTAAGAGGTGTCCTGGATATGAGGAGACACGAATGACATTAAGAGGTGTCCTGGATATGAGGAGACACAAATGACATTAAGAGGTGTCCTGGATATGAGGAGACACAAATGACATTAAGAGGTGTACTGGATATGAGGAGACAGATTGGGAAATTCTCTCTGCCTCAGGAACCATACATCAAGCAAATCAACTTATGTATGCATTTTTAATGGTCAACAAACCAAAATGAAAAACTGTATTGTAGGATGTATTCAACATCAGAAGTACAATAAAACTGAATTAATAGTTATGAGCTGCAAGCTTTAAATGAGGAGCTGCATATGATCTTTAACTGGCTGTCTTGAGAGAAGATAGTTTTCAAGATGAGATAGCAAATACTGACAAGTAACAGTGTTAATAATTGTTGATAAATCTGGAAGGTCTGACCTAGCTATACCTTTACTGTGTTTTGCTCTGATATAATCAGTGCAGGCTAATTTCCATGGCCAGGATGGAATTCATACTGAGCGGAGGCATAAAATTATCAGACATGAAATAGACCATGAATTGCATAAGGATGAAATCAAGAATTATAGCTAGTCAAAGAAATAAATGCAATGAGTTAAATGTTTGACAGCACAGTTGATGAACCCCCACTTATGTAGAAGAGCAATAGAGACTTTCCAGATTTTGGAAATAGAAGTGTCATTAACTTATTAATGAAGATGCATATGGGATAGGAAACTGCCTGTGCAGAAACTTTTACATATTCAGGTGGAAATTTACCAGCAGTAGAAGTACATTTTAGTTGATAAGGAGTATCCATATTAAGGAAAAAGTAATGATTTGTAAGTGGGGACAGTGAATATCACTCACTGAATTATTTAGTCTGTTGGCAACTATAAAATAATGTATTGCAGATGAGGCAAGTTTTACAAAGTATTGTCAAATTTAGTATTCCATAGGAGGTTGTATATTTTAAGGGGTTAGAGTAAGAAGCATTGCCAGGGGTTGAACAGATGTGTTGCACCATATCAGAATCACTATGGAGTGTTCCTAAATCTACCCTGTTGTAGGAGCAAAGATCTGACTTATTTCCAGGTTCTTTTTATGTTTGGTAGCTACTAGATATATCATGGTAGTATAACTTTCATTCATGATCACGATGGATCATTAGTGATTGTATGTCAGAGGTGATCTGAGATCAAATATTAGTCTAGATTTTTCTGTTTTTTTTAATTATCATGCTGTTATGGATATTTAGGAAGAAATGATTGAAGAGTTTATCGATGTACCAAAAATGAGGCATTGAAGAGTGAGTGAATTGATATACTTGAAAGATGATAGAAATGTCTAGTAATGGAAATCTTATTCAAGGCCTACATATCGATGCTCTCATTTGTTTTTACTATTTTTCCTGATTGTGACAATAAGACTGGGATTACAAATACTGTCTGATATGACACATGTAGAAGTGATATTATTTAAGGCAGACACAAGGACACGATAAAGGATATTTTCCCTGGTGATACCTTGTCAAACCTAGTGGGGACACTAATGAATTGGTATAGTCCAAACAGATGAGTGATAAGATGGCAGTATATGTCTTTGGAGCATTTTCAGTCTATATTCAGGTCCTTCATAACAACTAACTCAACTTTGATGTTAGACAGCAGAGAAAGTATATCCCTAGCAGTCTGTTTTGGTTTGTCAATTAGTAGGCATACAAAGTCAAGAGAAAAGTTTCCGGCTTGATTTTCTGATTGAGAGAAGGACTGTGTCTTTGACCAGGAGTTCAGAGTCTCTGTGGGTAAAGGGAGCACACTATGGTATTTGTATGTGTAACCACTCCTCCATCAGCATCGTGATGACCTTAATGTATAGACAACACATCCATTTCATAGAACTTTGGCGTCACTAATGAGTTGTTTCAGATGGAAGCAGTATGTCTGAGATCATCTAAAATTTTCTGCAGAGGCATTTTCCTATCCCATGGACATCTTCATTAATCAGTCAATGACATTTCTATTCCCCAAATCTGGATAGTCTCTATTGGTGTTTGTCTACATAAGTGGGGGTTCATGAACTGTGCTATCAAACTGCTAACTGTCTCACAGATAGGAAGCAGATAATCAAAACAGGAAAAGTTACCTCCACACAGAGAGCAGTCACTAGTGCAGACCCCAGGGCTCTGTGCTGGGACCTCTCCTGTTTGGCATCCACTTTTCTAAAGTAAAAGCCAATACCAAAGGGCTCTGGCTAAGTTTGCAGTTCACCATAAGCAAGGAGCAGTCATTGCAATCCTTAAATAAATAAGTGGTGTAAAAGTCTTAGTCTGAAACTTAATGCCAAAAAATGCATTATTACAGTATATCCTTTGGGAAGTCATCTACCCCAGGGAACTACCATATTGGCAATATACCCCTAAGAGTTGACCAGTTGTTCAGGATTTGGAAACCTATGTCAACAGTGACCTAACTCTTGACCAACATGTGAACATTGTCATAAGAAAGTCCTCCTATATTGCACAGCTTATAAACAAAGGATTGTTTGTAAATCTAGGGATGTCACTGTCCTCATTTACTCAGCCCTTATTTGCCAGTCATTGAATATAATCCCCCTTTGGCATGTATATGTCCAGAGACATGCAGCAACTTGAATGCCAATAACTTAACTAAAAGATAACTTACTAAAAGGATACAGGGCCTAAACAACATGCCTTTCATGGCCTGATGCAAAGCCTTGCCATTATACTTGGCGTCCCACAGGCTGCAAAGGGGTGACCTGTGTCTCGCATACAAGGTATCCTATGACCCATTACTGATGGATTTACTGCATATCAGCAAGTCAAACTGCATCAGAAATACTCAGGCTATAGAATTAAACCTTTTCTGCAACATTAACAGAATGGCTTGGTGGGACAGGTATATCTTGCAGAGAATACTGCTGCTAAGGAACAGTCTCCCTATCCACATAAAAAAGTGAAACCATGTCCATTTTCAAGTGCAGCTTAGATCTATGGATGGGAAACATAACATTTACCCTAGGACTGCCCCCTGTACTACTAATGGACAAAAGCAGCTCCTAAATGCTGTATCCCTTGCATGAGTCCCCTCAAATTACCTATAGCACGATCTCAGTTATTCTTATTAGGATAATATATAATTATTGACCATGGGATGGGTACAACCAAGCTATAAGCAAATGGGGTAGATTATTTTAAGCACAAAAAGATAAACTGGCTATGCTTAAAATAGCCCACAAGGGCAGCTAGCCTAGTACTTAGCTATGGACCTATGAACCTATGCTGGCCAGACATATATGTGATTAAAAGGATCCCCATAATCTGGAATAGACCCCTACCCATGTGAAGCAGAGTCTATCCCTAACTCTATTCAAATATAATCTTGACCATTGGATTGGAAATTGCAAAGTCAACTCTGTGCTGGCACCCATGTGACTTATAGACAGAGAAAAGGAAATAAAGATAACGTACTCTGTAAAAACACACAGAACTGTAACAGTCCCAGAGTACTTGGTGAAAAGAAGACTGGTACTTTAATGAACAACCTCATGCCAAGTGCTTTTGTCCTACATCAATGGACTTCATCAGAGTTTCACCCTCTTCGACATTAAAATTTATACAAAAGTTTATGCAATCAAAACCACTCAGAAAAATCATGATAAAAAAAATCACATGATAAGGATCACATGATATGGAATCTCATAAATATTCATAACATATTATAATCATAGCAGGTGGTATGAAACCTTCATTACATAACAAATGAACATTCATAACTAATTTTAAACTTTCCAAGTACGAGAGCAATACTCCATTTATACCCATTGTTTTAAAAATGTGACATAAAATATATTAAATGAAAATCATAATACAAATGTTAAAACTATGTGTGCATTTAAGTGTATTCTAAAATTTTATCAAGTATCTAAATATCTACAATATATATTTAAACAAATTGAGTTTTAATGAAATTTTGTAAATAAATTTTATAATAAACTCCTAAAACATAATAATTCTGTAAGTTGACAGTTCTAAGCTTTAAATCACTGCAAATTAACGCAAGTCTTTCACCCTCAGATGTACTGTCACATTTAGCATCAGCTGCCATAACTCCCTATATTCCAAATGGCTTTCCCATCTTCCACCCCTTGGGTCCTTCAAAACTCTGTCAATCACCCCAAATTTAAATTTTATCCCCTTTTGTATTTTACAAACAAGAGCATTTTTAAACAATACATTCTTAATATCGCATTTAGTCACATCATACAAATATTCATAAATTCTCTTTTTCAAGGGGTGTTCAGTCTTCCCATCGTAAAAACCTTAATAAACTCCAAAAACCAACTCTCCGAGTAACACCAAGTCCTGGCATGGAGAAACAATATCCAACGGTGGTAAAATAACACCAGCCAGACAACCACGCTGAAGACCATAAAAGACGATATTTTATTCCGAAAGATGTAAAGGACTCATATAGAATCAACTATAAAAGCAAAAAAAGTGGATAAACACTTTCAGGTAAAACCCTTCATCATCATTTTTTTTATAAATAAATTTTAGACATATAACCACATAATCCATCATTGTGGGATCAATTTTACAAATATTCCAATTGTTGTTAATAAAGTGATCTAGAACAGAACTGTATTGTATCATTGCTTTCTCATAACCATATTTCTTATTTTTTTTTTAATTTCATTGGATGACTGATTCACAGCTACTACTGAAAATAGATTTAAAATGTCATTGTCATTGTTGTGATACTTGCCTTCTAACTCGTAACAGTACTTCCATCAGGTAGCCTCCCTGCAAAATGATTATACAATACAGTTCTAGTTCTGAAGCACTCACAGAGATTATTAACAAAAGTTGGGATATAATCATTAACAAAAGGCTTTCTGAAATGCTTTTCTGTACTGGCATATCTGGAAAAAAAAACTGAAAAAAAGAATGCAGGAACTGCCCTTCCTGATTGCCCCCCCCCCCCCCCTAACACTTTGTGCTCAGATTGCCTGCCTCCTTCACCCTACCTTTCCTATGCTTCTGCTGAAAGATTTCAGGTGTTGAAGTAATGTCAAAAAGTAACCATCTAAAACAGAACCTTCACACTGAAGTGATGAATGTGATTAACTTTCTACTGCTTTGGCCAATGAGTATTTGCCTTCATCCACTGGATGTTTCTAATGCAGAGAACATTCGTGTTCCAGATAACTTGACTGCTATGTCTTCTAAGATCCCTCCTGCCTGCATCATTCCAATGTTTTAAGTTAAGACTAATTCTCACTTTGACATTTTCCTTATTACTGGCAGCAGCAGTACAGCCTGTAGGTTCTGTAATCATTTCAGTCCCCCCATTCATTTTAAATTAATCTTATTAGCTTACATGTAAGGGGTCTAACATTATTAAACACATCAGCACTTAATTAGTCAATTCTGGCAATTAGACCTAATTTACATGCAATAGCTCTAGTCAGCAGATAATTCTCATAAGGAATTAACAACACATAGACTCAAACCTCATGTTTGTGCCTTTTTCATTTAGTCATAGCTTGGATGCTTCCCTGATATCTAAGATGATATCTAGACTGCTATCACCTCCATTCCTGTTTGGACAAGCTGTCAACATTTTGAGAGGCTTCTGTATGTACCATGTAACATTACAGTTATGTCTGTCTCAGTATTTGTCTTAAACCTTACTAGTGTGTTATGAATTGGAAGTCAGACATGCCATTCAGCATTTGGGTCTAATTGTTTACTTACAGCATCTAAAAACAAAGTTCCGGATACATTTCTTCACTTTGTATCTCTGCTGTTAAGTCATGCTCTGACACACTGTGCACACAGTTACACCTTTCTTGCTTGTATTAATTTCTGCTTCCACATATATATTTACACCGGTCTCCCCCATGTTTTTATTTAGCTTTTTATATATTTTTTGTTTATTTCACTTACATCTTTCTAAACTCTCATATCTGTGCCCTGCTTTTTAATTTGTTCTGGATGATGAGTAATTTGTATAACTTTCTCTAACATTCATTTTGGCTCCAAATATAATCTTTTCAAAGCTCCTTGGTCTACAGTGCTGATGGGAATTCTGTGTCATATTTGTTCATCTTTAATGCCACCAAACCCACAGTCTTGTAAAAGTTCATACAAATGTTTAAAAGCTGCTTCTAGAGATTCATCCCCCCTTCGCGGAGCACATTTATGGAAGCATGGTCTTTCATCAGTTACATTTTATTTTAGGCACAAAATGTATATCTAGCCTTGTTGTCACATTCTCAAATGTCAAGGATTGTCAACATGCCTTGTGGCATTGAATGATAAGGCCCTGATTACTGCCCAGGTGAAACAAGTTTGAAATTAGCATGAGAGACTCTAGTAGAGATCAGATCTCATAAGGATGATGCAGGTCTGAGGGTAGGAGAAAATAGAGGGCATGATTGCCCTATGGGTCCAGAGAGGGTAGACATGATTGCAGCAAGTCCCTCTTGCTATCCCAGCATTGCACTGATGTTAGCACACTATGGGGAGGAAGTTAGGGCTTGAGAAAATCTCTTACCAGGCAGCAGTGTGAGGGCTCTCTGCCTTGTTCAGCCTACTTTGCAACACTGAGAGAAGCTGATCTTATAGCTTCCTCATAGAAATGGGGTCTGCATGTGGGAGAGCTTTCCCAGAGGGGAAACTCTCCTGATGTGAGTATATTGGTTAGCCTAACAAGGACCCAAGAGGATGGGAGATAAATGTCATTTGGGAAGCCTGAGGGCAGTAGCTGGTGGCAGCAGTGGGTGAGATGCAAATAATGTCAGGGATTGCTACTTAGCAAATGTTAAAGCATCAAAACTACATTCAGCATTCTTGTTCATATCATAAAAAAGGGAGTTTATCTGAACCTCATAGTCTTCTTTCTCCAACCTCTATCTATCCATCTGTTCTGTAGTGTGCAATATTGACCATGCTGATGACTGTGCAAAGACAAATGATTATGGTGGACCGAATTTTGTCATTTGCAATGTTTTTTCTCTTTACCTACTTTTTCACCAGTTGCCAACTTGTCTAAGTCAAAGGCATGCCAAAATAGTGGTAAAAATATTGTTTTGGCTTCTTGAGATATTTTTGTGCAGTTTCAAACTAGTCTGAATGGTTTGCAAGTTTTCTAAGGGCATTGGTATCATTTGTATTTTAATTATATCCCATTCTGGCACCATGTCATTCTCTGTGCCATAATTCAGGACACTAGATAAATGTGGGACCAAAACTACTGTGTCTTAGCTGTATTTATTTTCCTTACCAATTGTACAGGCACATATACCCCAGCAATATATAAATCCTTCCAGGTTCACAGTAATCTCTGCAATGTTTAATAATTTCATTACTACCACCTGCATTATGAATGAAATCAGTCTAGCACCTATTGTTCTGATCATCATAGTGATTTGTTATTATTACTAGGCAAAGCTTTGCTAGAAATGGGTGCATATTTTTGAGTAAACAAAATATAACAACATCAAACAGCAGTTAAGGATGACACAAATACACACTGTGTATAATTCACAGGATGCTTTGAAGAATGATTTGAACTAATTTGGTGATTGCTTTGTTCTGGTGTTGATTAGTGGGGTGATCCAGACATCAGGGATATGCACACAAATGTATGTTCTATGTCAGGAACAGTGGTAACTGGGACTTCAAGGCAAGGTTGCTACAGGAGTCAGCTGAATAAGTGGAGCTAACCTGAGTTGAATGGGGATGTATTGCAGCAGGTCAATGACCATTTACCTGTGATCAAACATCACATGGAGTTAGTCTTTTTTATCTGCAGGTTGCCCAAATACCCACTCATACTAACCATGTTAATGACTGTATACACCTCAGATGTCTGACTTTGATCAAGAGAGTTGACCTTAGGTCAAATAAAGCTCCAGACAAAGGACACCAAATGGCCCCTTGCTGCACACAACTCCCCCTGTAACTTCCATTGCTCCTGGCCCCAAACCATCAAAATTGATGATGCCTTTCCTGCTTTCCAAACTTCATCTTACTTTTTATTTTTTCCCCAACTATTCAATACACCCTAAATTCCAAGGCTGTACTGTGGTAAGTGTGGAAATAACTGAATTAAGCCAGGTGCCTGGGAGCTGTTAGACCCCTCAGAGGTAATAGGATCCTAGATGCTCTGAAACGGAGATTGGAGTTTTTTCCAACCGTTTGATCAAATGGTGGCCTAAACAAAAGTTATGAGCAAGTAAAGAAATGAAAGTAGTAATAACTGGCCATAATACTTTACTTTAACCTACCACACATACACACACACACACACACACACACACACGCACACGCACACACGCACACACGCACACGCATGCACACACATGCACACACACATTCTTTACATATATACACACAGATGTATCCACCAATTACATATAATTCTGTGACAGTGAACACTTTAGGTATCTGATTGTAATCAACTGACTGAACAGAATAAATAATTGCCACATGTATTTCAGCTTACTACTGTTAAAACCATTAAATATATAACCCATTGCAACACCCCCTGCATACACACACATCTGCATGCATGCACACATACCACACACAGATGTCATCACCAATTACAGAAAATGTATGCTTGTGTACACCATAGATGTCTGACTGAAATCATATTAATGAAATAATTAATAAATAATGGCTACATGTATTATATTTCAGCTTTCTGCTGTCATAGCTATATTATGCAACAGGACAAAGTGCACACACATGAACCCATGGGCATGTGCACAGATGCACACACACACACACACACACACACACCCACACACACACACACACACACACACACACACACACACACACACACACACACACACACTACTATCAGTAACAGCCACCTGTATGACTGCGAAAATATAGCTCAGATGTCTGATTGTTATCAAATGAATACACACAGTGCCACATATGAATGAATTTCAAAGTGTTGCTGTCAGAATACAATATGCAAGCCACTGACTGATTTTAAATATTGACCTTATATACTTTAACATTTTTTGGAATGACAGGTTTTACATCAGCATGGCATTCTTTTTTCTGATGACTATGAAGTCTGAAACTGAAATGTTTGGCATTATTTAGTGATAGCAACCCTCACTGATTCGCAGAATTTGTACCAGTAAAAGCCCAACAGTTGAGAGTTTTGTCTCTCTGTATACACACACACACACACACACACACACACACACACACACACACACACACACACACACACACACACACACACACACACACACAAAAAAAAACACTTAAATAAAACAAAAACAAAACATTTCTACATACTGACATGCAGAATGTCCAAATTTTTGTTCTATTCCTCATAAAATTTGTGGTTTTCTGGCAAATCACTGGGATGATCTGAGGACTGAAGTCACTAAATAATAACATACATTTGAGTTTCAGATTCCATACCCTTCAGAAAATGTATGTTAACATAAACCATGTTAACTCTAGCAACCTTCTAAGTTTATAAGAGCAAAATTTAAAATCTGTCCCTATTTTGGGTATTTGTCCCCCCATTTTGTCAGGGTTTGTCCAGATTTCTTGCATTGAGAGGTTGAGGGGTATGAATTTCATGCATAATGTTATATAAAAAGAAACACATATCTCTGCAGTCATCTATTTCTTCTTTCACTTACAATCTCAGGTTGCCTCAATCAGCCTCTTCTGGAGCTTCATTTATGCCATTTGCAAAACAAGAAGAAGACCTGTAATAATGTGTAATCACCTTAGTCTCCATTTGGAGTAGGTCTAATGCTGTGTTGATTGAGAAAAGCAGGCAATTTCCTTTTTTTTAACAGAATTCAAAACTCCACATATGCATAGTTGAAGGCATGAAATTCAAAGTCTGAGAAATTAAACATTTGACTGTTTTTTTAATAAAAAATAAACAAATAAAACGTTATTTTTTTATTTTGTTTCATAGGGGGCTGCAGCCCAACAGCCAGTACCACAAGTTGCCATGGTTAAGAGTATGTTGCACAGAGTACAGCAGAGAGTCGATTATCCAAACATTGATTATCAGACACTTCGCTTGTGCATATTTCTGAGCTAGTAGCCTGCTCATGTGTGAAAAATAATCTTTATTGTCCACTGGAATCGCTGAATGGTTGAAAAATGTATTCCCTGTGTGCAGAAAAAACAAGATTTTAAAAGTTTTTTTATCTGGTTCAATGTATATTGATTTTCCAAACAGTTTGATTATCCGAACTACCCTAGGTCCCAATTAGTTTGGATAATCAACTCTCTACTGTATATATTTATCATTGTAGAGGACTGTATTAGCTAATATTAGCAGATAAGTGATAATCTTGTGCTCATATTAAAACAAGTAAAAGGTGCTTGCAAATGAAAGTTGCTTAGGCTGGTACAGTAAAATACGATAATGCCTTGGGAAGTGTGTACTATTGTTGTATGTCTTTCATATCCATTTTACTGCGTTGGGCTTAATTCGTAAGAAAAGGGTTGATCCATACAGAAATTTAAGTAGTAACATATTGACCATGTGTCCTGTAGTGATTTATATTTTGTGAGGAATTTCTATAAGCAATGCATTTTTTTTTTCTCAAAAAAACTTCAGGCATATCGGTTATACGGTTATAATATGAATCCGTGAACTGTCATGGCCAGCTTGTGTTTGATATATGTCTTATTCTCAGCCACTTCACCAGACATGTAGTGCATTTGAGTAGGTTAGTGTGATCATGATTTTCTTTGTTTTTTAAAAAAAAAATGGTGAGCTTTGGGAGAGTCAATAAAGAAAATATGATATTGCCAAGTCTGGAGAGAACCAAAGCCTTGATAACTACAACATTTGAGCTTTGCTAGATAAAATAAAGACATTTAGCTTTCCTTCCTTTCATTCTTAGGATCATCTGCATTTTTTTCTAGTGTAAACAAATGTGTTTACAGGAATGCTGGTCAACATGAATCATTTCTTTTATATATTTGCAGCCTTAATTTACAGTGTTAAACCTGCTCTGTTTTTTTCCCAAAATGGTGCTGATTTTCTTTTTTTAGTAAATGAGTTTTGAAAGAACCAACTTGAAACCAAATGACCAAATCCCTCTGTGCTGATCCATTTGGAGTTTTGCCCATTAAGATTTGTGCAGGGCCTTTCTGCCATATCTTTCATCTGCGGAATATGATCAGGCAGTTTTGATATTTGTTCTAGTATCTCAGTGACTAGCAATTTATATACAATTTCATATGCCTTTACAAGCTGCTCATACTTTTGACTTTGCAGCTCTTCACCAACCAGCCTTACTTCTTAGCAAAAGTGATAACTTGCAGGTGCTATCCTACTGAAACTCAGGGCTGCTATGTGTGCTGTATTACGTATGTATAGTCTTCTGTACTGGAGCCCAGGACCCTGCCATGGTTCTTGCATTCCCTCTGAGGATGAGCTCATTCATATAAAACTATTATTTGTTTTTGTTTTAATTAAACTTTTTTATTAAATGCAACATTTTTTATTTATTTAACATTTGTTTACTGGGAAAGCCCAGCTTGGAACAAAGCCAGTTTTCAGTGGAGAGAGAAACACTCCAGATGCACGTCTTTCTAACATGGGAAGAAACGCACACAAATGCGGGGAGGACATGCAGACTCCACCCCAGCCGAGAAATGAACCGATGAACCTCTTGGTGTGAGACAACAACTCTACTGCTGCACCAATGCACATTTCTGCTGCACTTCATTTCATTTTCTCCTTCATGGTCTCCAACTCACAACCTTTGACACCAGAGGGTGTAATTCAGGTTCCAAATTTTAATTCATACCGTTTTTTCTAGCCCTTATCCCCCACCACCACCATATTGAGTCTGAAGGCTCTTCCTTACTTATAAGCATCTGGACACTTCGGAGCTTGTGGCTTCCTATTCTTTAAAAAAACTGCAGCTAGCCACTCTGAACTAGCTAGTAGATAATTTGAGAAATGTCTACCTTGTATATTCAGTGTAGTGATATTCTTTTATCAGAAATGCACATAAGGGTGACTGTATGAGGCTAGATTTATTAAGCTGTTAATGCCATCTATTTGAAGTATGCTTCCTTTAAAACATAGTATGTATAGGTTTATTATTTAACAAACTTTCACTCTATCTATCTCTCTGACTTTCTGACTTTTCCCCTCTGTCTATCTCTGTCTGTCTCTCTGACTCTCTTTTTGATTCAGACACCTATACACACACACACACACACACACACACACACACACACACACACACACACATACACATTTAAGGCAATTAGGATATAATCATTTTCATAATTTTCATAATTTGTAGAGGTTTGTTACCATATTGTTTCCTTTCTAATATAATTTCTCAGTTTAAACTAATTAAGTTGCATGGGACTGGCCTATTCCCTTATTCCAGTTGATACATTAAATCTTGTTAGCTTATTTTCAGACCGAGTTATCAGTTAATTCATAACTGATGTTAGCTTTTTAATGAGCATTTCAGATACTATCATTTTTAACTGTCACATTTATCAGAAATGTTTTGCTGTTCTGAATGCTTAATTTTTTTTATAAAAAAAAATCTAGATCTGGTAACAGGTATTATCATAAATTCATTACATATACTCCTAGAACGGTTATATTATGCATCCGTGGTTGGTGGCTATTTCATCATTTTTAAATTATTATAAAGAAGTGTTTTACATTTCCAAACTGGTTTTTAATAAACCATTTATTGAAAGGTGAGCACTGAATGTACCATACATGGACACTCGATTGCTCTTTTTTATCAAATGAATGACTGCCCATTCCAAGCTAACTTGTGTTTTGTTTTAGCTTAATACTCTCCAGGATGATGTTATGTTTGACTTGTGTCACCTTGCATTTCTCCACTATTCTTGACTCTGTCACTTACTAAAGGATCATCATTCTGTTCCTCCACCACCATCTCTATGAAAAATGCTTCTACATATTACTTCTACTTCTGCCCCAGTGTCTGCATTTCCAAATCGAACATCATTCTAACATAATTGTGTTTTTCCGAAAGCTGCTACTGCTCTGGATTTTGTGGCTTTTAGCAAGTCCTTTGAGGCATGTTAAAATTCCTATAATCGCGGACAGTAGCATAACGTGCGTGCACACACACACACACACACACACACACACACACACACACACACACACACACACACACACACACACACACACACACACACACACACACACACACACACACACACACACACACGAAAATTCCCCTCAAAGATTTAAATAATATATTTTTTTAATCTCTCTTTTATATGTTTTCTTGGTTGCCCTCTTCTAGACAGTGCCAACTTTACATCACCATTTTAGGAATCGAGTCTCCAGAACTACAGAATTAATAAGCTAGCACTTCACAAGTTGCTTTTACAGGGACTTAGTAATGTTCCTCTTTCTTCTAGGATGCCCCTCTATATGCATCTTAAGACTCCCTCAAAGCTTTGCTTAATATGTTCTTGCATTGTTTTCCCACATTTAATTCAGCTAATACAATTATCTATGGTATCCTTCCATTCCTTCAGCTGGAAGTACTTTTCCTTACCTCATCTTGTTTTTCTTGGATTTCTTCCCCAAAGTATATTACAGTGTGCATTGCTGCATTAACTTTAAGATGTCATGGGTATCAACAGTCCTCCAGTCTTACCCAATGGTGAATTATAATCGGGGTAATTTGTTTAGCCTGCAGAGGCCCACACCACTAGGAATCCTATGGCAAAAGATAGAGAAGGGCACTGGCATGTTGTAGCCATTTATCAATTTTATTTGATTTTTTTAAGTAAAGAAAGTTGCATTCATTTACTTAGCAATAAATAAAGAAATAAATAGCTAACGTAAATTAGAAAAAATGCATGCCGGACTATTTCAGCACACAACTGGTGTTTCAGTGTTGGATGGGGAGGTAATTGAGTAACTGCACTGACCTTTAGGAGGGGAGTGCACTTAATCAGCTTCTGGACTTTTTGTATCTTGTGAGTGCAGAAAGTTTGTGAATATTACAGTACAGGGATAATTGTTGGTTGGAGATGCAGTTGCAAGGTAAGTAATTTTTTCTACCTCAGGCTGGCAGGAAGCCACTAGGTCAACTTTGCAACTGGCCCTGACTTTACCATATATTTTTGTATTTTCCTCATAACATTGGTAGGGTTGGACTGCACCATCACCCTCAATTGTCCCACCCTGATTTTACCTTGTAATTTTTATGTGTTTCTCATAGAAGTTGTGGTTTTCTAGCAAACAACTGAGGTCTGCATCTGTATTCATAAATAATGTCAGATATTTCAGTTTCAGACTCTGTATCCTTCAGAAACTGCATATTAATACACATCCTGTCATTCTAGCAGCTTTCTAAGAATGTAAAAACAATAGTCATATGTTCATAGGTACTTACTAAGCTATTGTTCTGTGAGGACCCATGGTATTTTTAACCCTCATATTTTGCATGTAAATAAGCCAATGGTTATGGCATTTACTTGTTCCCCCTATCCATGAAGGACATGGCGCTAAACCATAGATAAATTAGCAGTTTCCCACCCATTCATCCAAATTATGTTTGAAAAGAGTAACAGAAGTACTTCACTTTATGTGACGTGGAAGGCAGTTCCATAGAAGAGCTATTCTCTGTGATGCATGAGGCAGAGGTCACCTCTTAGTAGCCTGTATGTTACCAAGAAGATGCACAGGGCTTTGAGATGGTCTTCATAGTTTTCAAAAACTAGGGAAGGAGAAATCTTTCTATCCACTCACAGGGTTTCTTTCATGTTTTTAAGTTGTGTTTTATGATTTTGTGCTACTTATTAAAAGCTTTGATTGTATTTTAGACGTTCTTTGTGGATTCAACGTGGACATACTGTGGTGATACGCCCTTCTGATTTTAGTGGTCTTCATAGTTTTGTGATTTAAGGCCTTGATTTCATGAGTGTGAAAGTGTTGTGGTCACCCCACTTATTATGTGTTTATACAAGTACATGCTGAATGGGGCGTTATATTCAATCACTGGTCTGATGAGTGAAGAGTACAGTGGTATGACTACACCTCTGAATGAAGATTCCATACCTTTAGATATAAGACGTGATGAAAAAGGACTTCCTTACAATAATAGATACATGGCAATCAATGGACAGTTCATTGTAGGCGAAGGTTCCCAGGTACCCGAGTAGAGGATAAACTTTCATGGGCGTGTTGTCAGTGTGATAGTTATAAGTAAAGTCATGATTCTTGAAGGGTATAATTATTCATTTATTGGCATATCATTTAGTCTATGATTTTGATAGCAACTATTTGTTTGGTAAGTACCTTCCTGGAAGAGTTTGGTGTCCTCTAGGGAGTTTATGATGACACCAAGTTTGCAGTCTTCTGCAAAGTTGGTCAGCCATAAACCTCCTAACTTCTGAGAAGTAAATACCAAAGAACAGTGGCTCAAGGACTGAACCTTGGGGGTACACCACTAGTGACAGGTCTTTTGGAGGAGTATAACTGTTCACCCTAATTTTCTTTGCTCTGTTTATTTGCTATTTTTTCTATTCAACAAGTTACATAGGGATTTGCATTTAGCTAGGAAATTTTGTCTATGGTACCTGAGGATGGTATTTTGTTGAATGTCTTTGTGAGATCTGGACATGCAATATGCACTGATTTACCTCATCCATTGCTTCAGTAACCTTCTCATAGAAGTCATCCAGGTTAAGTAGAAAGGATCTGCCCTTGATAAATCAGAACTGGCTTGGGTCAAGTGTTTTATAGGTCTATCTGTGTTCCCATAGTAAATTACAGATCCTTTCCATAGCCTTACAGATGAGGCTGGTCAGGCTGATAAGTCTATAATTACCTGGGTCCATTGACTCCCTATCTCTATGCAAGGAAAGGGGATAACAGTTGCTGTCATCTATTAATCTGTCACAAAGCCTATTTGAAGGCTGATCTTGAATAACCTTTGTAAGGGGTCTGACAAGTCATGTTTCAGACTGACCAGTAAGCAGCTTGGTATGTTATCTTGCCCCACAGAAGTAGTGTTTTTGGCCTTTAATAACACCTTGAGGACTTGTTATTGGAAGATTTGACGGGTTATGGATGCAAGCGTGCGACCTGGGAATATAGGAGGAGAGAAAGGGAGGAGTTTGAACTATATATGTCTGCTAGCAGATTGGCTATGTCCTCTGGGTCAAAGTATGTGAAATCCTTAACAATTATCTCTACTAGAGCAGGGAATTGTTTCTGAGATTTTTATCATAGTTGAAAAGCATTGCTGTTATCCTTTGCCTTGGTAGGTATGTTTATATGGCACTGCTTGATTAAGGTCTGGAGTTCTTTGTTTACTTTAGCAAGAACTTTATTTGCACTTAGAGAGTTAAATTTATTTTTACCGACAATAATTGTTTTTCTTTTATTATAAATCCTGTTTATATTAGGGTTCCACTGCTGTATTTACTTCTAAAGGGGGAAAGATGCATGTATTCAGTTATTTACATATATACATAGACTGTGGAAGCAAAAGATTCTGAATAAGTAGTGGGGTCAAACAGATGGAAGGGGATGCTCAATTTAGCCAGATCATCACTCAGTTTTGGTACATTAGCCTTGAAATAAAATCTGAATACTGAGACACTGGAAGATGTTTCCAGATTTATTCTTAATGTGAATGTGACTGACTTGTGGTCCAAGTTGACCAGGGATAAGGTTACAATTGGTGGGAAGCAAAGCTGTCCCATATTGGTAAGGACCAGTTCCAGGATTTCAGTGCCCCTGTTTGGGATGCAGACTAACTGAACCAGATAGTTTGTTCTGATGAAGTCAAGCAATTTCTGAGCATACATGTTTGGTATAATGCACAGGGATTCATCACTAGTTAGCTAGGAGATATGGGCTGAGAGGGGAATAGAGGGGGTCCTATAGTTATCTATGAAATTATAAGAGTTTTTGTTAAGAGTAAGATGGATATGGAGAAGTTACAGGTCCTTATCTTGTCTAATAAGTCTGGAATTTAATTTTTTATTTAGGAATAAGGAAACACCACCACCTTTTAGTGCCTTCTTCTAATCCTGTGAGCTTGAACATGTGATAGGCATTGAAACCCTGCACTGATAGAATGTTGTTATTGGTGTTGAACCAGGCTCTGTGGTGATGCATATATGAGTGTTTTCCAGGGTAAAAAATGCTTGTAGGAAGTGAAGTTGTTTTTTGTTAAGGCTCCTAGCATTGATACTTTTATGTTATCTGGATTCTGTTTTATGCTGGAAGCTTTAGAAGACTGATGACGCCTAAAAGTGCACTATGAGGTTGAACAAGGATTTAGCCAATACAGAAATGCCTTGGGGGAATAGATGTAGGCTATCCCTGACAAAGCTGTTAGGACTCTGTACCATCCCCTCACAGGCTGATATATATTGGACCCACTTACAGAATGACATCAGCCACTAAGCCAATTGTTTTTTTTTAAATACCGTTAAAAATTATCATTTAAGACATAGGCAAACATGCATTAACAGAAAAGAAAAGAAAACATTTTAACATGTTTCTATTTAAATACAATATAAATCACATACATTTTAATTGCCACTATCATCAGTCTAACATTGCAAAAAAGTTGCTAAATTTTCTGCCTTCCCTTAAACCTCACTCTTCCTCTTGAACATTATTATGCATGTGTTGTTCCCTCAATTTCTATTTACTTCTATGTAATTTGCTCCTTCCCTTTTCTACAGATCCCACTTTCAGTTTTTTTCAAATACCGCTGATGTAGCCATTGATTTCTATTTTTCTAGTAATTGTTTTCCTGACAAACAACAGAATTAAATTTAATAAGGCCTTACTATGTCTAGGTAATTCAGATCCCATATCCCAGCTCAAAAGAATAATTTCCTTACTTACAGCCAATTCCTCACCCAATATTTCTGATAAAATACTCTGCAGGGAATTTTCAAAATATCCCATCTCATTACACACCCAAAACATATGTTCCAAGTTACACCTATATTCTTCATCACACCTCCATTTGCCATCTAGTTGAGGAAAAAAATCTTTGAAGTCTGCTTGGGGTATTAAAATACCTATACAAACACATACAAGCAAAGACCCTAAACCTTCTGGACCTGATTACATAACTGGAAGCCATACACATATGTCCTCCCATTGCTTTCTTGTAAACTGCTTTTACAGTCTCTCTTCCCAAACTTTTCTAACCTCCTCTGATTGAGTCTTATAGTTAGCATTAAATATTTCATGTGCCCTACTAATTATCCCTTTTTTAACAGCTGTATCTGCTCTAGATTCAACTAAAAACTCTATAAGAGCAGATCTTTCACTTAAAAGTCCCCTATCCTTTTCTCTTTGCCTGTACTCTGAGATTAAGCCCTAGAAGAGAAGACAGTCTCTTGCCTGCAATCCAAATTTTTTCTTGACCTTATCCCACTATTTTACCTTTCTTGCTCATATTATTTGCTCCCAATATATTAGTTCCTTTGCAGGGTTTCTACAGAAAATTCCAGCTCCCTCTTGCCTATTTTTATGTACGCCTACTTGTAGACATCTCCATGGGCAAAATCTCCTTTCTCGATTCTTGTACTGGCTTAGTTCTTAGAATACTTTCTGCTAATTTATGGATATAATATTCCGTATGGTTGTTATTATTATTCTTAAATTTCTACATCCATAATCCCACTCTTTATCTGTTTCTTGTACTATCCCCTTGCACATCATCCCTTCCTCTCTCAAAATGTTCCACAACACTGAAATGTCCCTTTCTGGATTTATCAGTACAAAATAATATCATCTGCAAATAAAGCCAACTTTTCTTGATTACCATAAAAATTATATCCATGTATTTCTGAGTCCCTTATTTTCTTTGCCAGTGACTCTAAATATAAAGCAAATAACAAGCAGGAAAGATGGCACAGCTGCTTGGTTCCTCTCTTCAAACACAGCTTATTTGAGAGGAAATTTGCATTTTAATTTTTGCATCTGATCCTTCATATATCCTTCTAAATAACCTTATTTTTGCATCAGGAAATGCAAATGCCTCCAATGCCCTACTCATAAAAACCCAGCCTACTCCGTCAATTGCTTTCTCTGCATCAAGACCTTCCAACAACATAGGTATTTTCTCACACTCTGCTTCTCCCTGGATCATCATTGTTCTGTGTTGCAAGGATGTAGTAAAATGCTGACTAGTAAGACAAGGTGTGAAAAAAAACAAAACAAAAATACTCTGAATAGCATGAGGAGGCAAATAAAGAAGCAAACTGGAAGCAATGGGGTGTATGCTAGGATGACCGTAAGCAGTGTGGGTGGGGACTGCCATGGAACTCTTTGCCTAGGGATCCATGTCATCTAAGGTTGCCCATGCAGTCACTATATATGACATTTAAAACTGGTACTCCTGGCTGTGCCTTGCTAAACAGGGTTTAGCTACCCTGAGGCCAAGTGTATGTTTGCATTAAGAAGGGGACGTGACTTATTTATCAGGAAATAGAAGGATGCAAAGGTGGCAACCTAATTTGTTAACCAGTGTAGAGCACTAATCTACATGGACCATTTTCAGGCTCAGCTATGAGCTCTGTCTGATTAAGTGACTTGCTCAGAGTTACACAATAAGTTCATAGCTCTTGAAGGAATCAAACCCTGGACAACAGGAAGTAGCTTGTTAACAGCTCATAGACTTAATCCTCTGCATTAACTGATTGACTACTCCCTGCACAAACTATCAGACAATCCCCTGCACTAATGGAGAGACTATCAAGGTCCTGAACAGACATCTAGACACCTTAGCTGCACTTTGTCCAGTGTTGTAAAACTCCCCTCCATCACTCTCTTAAGACTCTCTTCTGTGCTGATTATTGGGCAGTCCTTAGTCCCAGTCTTGAGCTTACCATTACACCCCCCGTAGTCATTTGGAATTTCCCTGGCTAGCATTACACTAGGCCAGATCTTCTATCCTGCTGTAACATAGGAGTCAACTGGCCACTGATCTAAGGGGTCATCACTGGTAAACAACATTAGGAGTCAACTGGCCACTGATCTAAGGGGTCATCACTGGTAAACAACATCACACATCTAGGCCTACAAGTACACAAGTCCCAGACTCAGACTGTGGGCAGAAACTATAATCAATGAAGTGCTGAAGTAGGGAGATTATACTGTGCATGGGCCTCGCTTCACTTGACTTTCCTTGGGAATGTTCTGTTCATCAAAATGATCACTCTACCACATATTATACAGTTACTGAAAAAAATGTCCTATCCCAACCTTTGTACTGGATGGCATTAGGAAAATTCAGACTAGAATGCTTAAGTTTTTCTTTGAAAACTAAGACCTAGGTAGACAAGTAATTGATTCATGCATGAGGCTGAGAAGACTGGTGATTGCGGTCATCTACAGTTTGCAGTTACTTGCTAGTTATTTCTAATGAATCTTTTCAGTTGAAGAATTTCCCAGAGACATAATAGTCCTTTTGGGTCCCTAAGGAATTGTTTATATCCTCTGGGACAAATGAGAATTTTGTTTGGGTGAATATGTGTGCTTTGCCCACAGCTATACTGTCTTGCATGTACACTGGAAAAATATGCATAATGTCACTGCATTAATGGTGTCATGTCTATAATGGATGCTATGCTTTAACTTGTGGGATGGGAAGGAGCTAAAAAAAGGGTCAAGGAAGTCAAATGAAATAGCTGGAGCAGTAAGGGAGCAAGGCAAAGTGCAAGTGCCTGGGATAAAACAGAGGAGGGAAGGAATGTCACAGGTTAAGAAAGAGGAAGCATCCCTTTCATATTTGGCGGAAGCCAGGCAGATGCTCCTTACATCCACACTTTACAAAGAAGTGTTAAATCTTTATTTATTTATTTATTTGCCTTCGTTTACTGGGAAAGTCCATCTGGGAACTGGAAAGTCCATTTTCAGTGGAGAAAAGATTCAAAACAAGGATAGAAATACATTTTTGACAATTCAAAAGAAAAACAGTCAACAAACATTATTTACAAAGTATTTCAAAGCAAAAGGTAAAAAACAAACACTATTTACAAATTATACTTTTTGCTGGAGTTCTGAGAACAATTGTTTTTGAAAAAAAATGTGAATACAGTGCATATCTTAACGTCTCAGGGAGAGATGTTAGGACCTTTGTCTTAATCATCCCCAGAAAGAGGCATCCAATAATTGCTTTTTTCATCCATTTTAAATTCATAGCCAAATGTCAATGGATACTGGAATACCTCTATAGAAAGGGGTTTGTGAATCAGACAGTTTGCTAAAGGTGCAGGAAACCATGTCCACCTCTTATGGGTTTGTCCTATTGTCGTCATACATAGAACTTTGAATTTGTGAATGTTTTTTTCTGTCATGAAACATGTCAGTACCTAAGATGCATTCTTTGTGATCCTCTTCAGGTGATACAGGAGATGAAGTCTGTACCAAGCCGAAAGGACATGGTTTCAGTTAACATCATCAGCTATTAAATTCTACATAAAACAGCAATGAAAGTATTTGTATCCAACTTATTTAACAAGGTTATAATGACCAGTCAGCTTAACCATCTAAAACCTATTAAGAGTATTATGTACTCCACTTCTGTGGGGGTAAAAAGACCCAATGAATGTAATTACCTTGTTGAAGGAGTTGTGATTGTGATGTCCCTTCTCTGGGCCAGTAATCAATGAGCTTCAGTCCTCATCACTGACAACAGAGAGGGACATTCACTTGGAACAAAAATAGAAACACACAGTATTTCCAGATGCAGTTCTCTGCATCAAACAGAATTTCCCTTAAGAGCACACAGGGAACACACTCCCATACTGGGGCTGAACTCCCTCTCTCTAGGCCCCAAATAAGACTCCAGACTGACCATAGCTGTAGAGTTGAGTCCTCAGTCAATTGTTCTAAGCCAAGTCCTCCAACACCCTCTCTGTGAAACCAGTAATCTGTGTCCCTGCTCCAAGTAGCTGGCACACAAACTCTTTGAGATTTGATTTTGACACACACACACACACACACACACACACACACACACACACACACACACACACACACACACACACACACCCCTGGGAAAGGCTGGCACAGCTTTACCAGATATGCCCCCTCTGCCCATACTATAAGGTAGATACTGCCACCAGAACACTCCAAAGCCAGCTACTCTAAGAATCTTACAAAGGTACTCAATTATACTGAGTAAAATTAATACTAATACAAATGGTAGAGTTTGACCAATGCAGCAAGGCTTTCAGAAGCGGCCACAGTGTAACCAAATAAATGTAAGTACTCTCAAAGGTTAAAATATTCTCTAAAAGACCACCCTCAATGAAAAGTGTAAATACATTTAATAATAAATAATGAAAGAACATGAAATACTAAATATCTGTTTACAATAAACACCAGAGTTTCAATCACAGGAAATATAAAAATAACATGGATGGATAGATTCACACAGATGCAGAAAAACAGTACTTAACTAATCTCACTACAGTTTCCTGACTGATCTAAAGAATTACTATTCCCTATACAGTAGGATTCCTAGTCCTGGTTTTCACAGACATTTTGTCTCTGGCTGCAATCAAAATTGTAAGATACAATTTTTATGACCTAAACCAGGTAATTTAATTTCTGGCTATTTTTCAGAGTTAGCTGGACTGAGATTAGCCTCTTCTTTCCCAGTTTCATTTGTTACAATATATTTATGTCAACAGTTACAATATAGTCTGATATACAGGTATATTTCATTTCTGTCCAGCAGGACCCACTGTTGGCACATTTTTAACACAAGCAGCTTTACAAATGCATTTTCAACACAAGCACCTGTACAAATCAGTTTGATATGCAAATGACATATAATTCTTCACAAAACTCCAGCTAGCTATGCTGGTATATGCTACACATCCGCTGCCCTACTTCTCATGGCATAGCTGGCAATACCTCACAACATCACAGTGATGTTGACTCTTTACATGTTTATGAATTTACTAATACTGTGGACTAATATATCCTTTTTAAAAACTTTCAATAAAAACATGTTGAAAATTTTGTATTTTAAATTTACAAGCACCATGGAAATTGCCAGAGCAGCAAGGAAAGTCTGGATGGCTGAATGTTGTGCCTTGCCTTATCACTTATTCAAACCCAAAGAGTAAGAAGGCCACACAGACATACCATTCAGTAAATTCTGCAAGAAAACCCAGCTAAATAATCCATAAGGACATACAATGCTTCATCTAGAAGACTTCTGAATGCCCATGACTTTTTACTTTTTATGTCTTTGTGGGTACATTCAGGGCAACAAATCCAAACACCATTAACTGTGAACATTTCAGCCTTTTAGTGACCTCATTGGCACAGTATAAGCAGATTATTTGGCTATACTTTAGAAACACAGGGTATTTAACACAGCTGATGTCATAAATATTAAGGTAACTACAAAATATACCAATTAGTATCCAAATCAAAGGGTAAAGAACTCACACAGAAAAAAACAGTTCAGTAAAAGCTACAAGAAAAACCTAGCCAAGCAAGAGTTTTCACTGTACAATACCTTAAAATTCCCTGAAAGGGGTCATGGACCTCCATTACAGTAGGTTTAAGGTATTATGTAACCTTTTTACCCTTTGGTTTGGATGTCAGTTGGGATATTTTGCAGACACCTTAATGTTTATGGACAAACCGTACCCACAGTCAGTGCAAAGGACTGAATTTCATTTTTTTACCAAAATAAAAGCTTATTATTACATCATTTGATTTTACTATGCTACATCAGGTAGCATTTAGGTGTTTCAGATACATTATAATTGTTTTATGCAATGTTTTTTTTGTCCTAAAATCTCAGGACATTTACCATTTTTTCATTATTTTTCACAAGACACAACTGCCCAAATAGAGGCTGTCCTACACAACCAGGGACAGGTGGTGACCCTATGTGGAGATAGTTTGACAGCTTGAGCTTGCACATAATAAGAGGCTATTATGTGATAAGTGATATTAAAGTATTAAAGTATGCCTCACAGCAAGAGGTTCTCCGGTTTGATCCTCGGCTGGGGTGCCTTCTGTGCAGAGACTGCATGTCCTTCCTGTGGTCGCGTGGGTTTCCTCCTGGTGCTCCGGTTTCCTCCCACATCCCAAACACATGCTGTAGGTAGATTAGACACCCTAAATTGGCCCTAGGTATGAGTGTGTGCGTGTGTGTGCCTTCTGTGGAAGGTTGGGTGCCGGGCTGGCAACTCAACACCATAAAACTCCACTGCCAATCATGAGCAGACAGTTGATCCACTGTGGCGACCCCAAACTGAGAAAAAATGAAAGAAGAAGAAGGTGTGATATTAAAGTAATAAAATATGTTTTATTAAGATGTGATAGGTTATGGGAAAGATGACACTTCAACACTGCTGGCTTGAGAATTTAAAATGAAAGAGCTAAATTCCTTTCAAAATTAAGATCTTGAAGGCTGTTAACAAACTGATGAGTAAAGTAGTTAATGGAACATTTGCCAAGGAAGTATGTAATCGTTTTACCAAATCTAATAATCTGGCAAGATTGCTCTGAGTTATGCACATTTAAAACATACCCTGAACTTCATTATGCTGAAATCTTCAGCAAGTTCTGCAAGATTAAATGCAGGCAGCTAATGATTTTCCAGTTTGAATGAAAAAAAGTAATCTGTGTTTTCAGAATAAAATGCAGAGTCTGTAGCATGCAGCTAGCCAAGGTAAGAGAACACTGAGATAGTATGTATTTGAACTGTCTGACCCTGAGTACATTTCTTTTGGCAGAGAGAAATGAACTGCTTTATTAAGATAGACTGGGTCTGTTGTTTGCTTTTATGACATTTATCAGTAGTCAGATGTTAAATCCTAGATAGTAAATCTTTAATGGTCATAGTATAAACTATTAAGACAGTATGCATGTTTTGTCTAGACAAGGAAGTGCTATTTTATCAGCTGTAGAATTTCTGAGTTAAAACAAATGCTGTGTGTGTGCGTGTGTGTCTGTGTGTGTGTGTGTGTGTGTGTGTGTGTGTGTGTGTGTGTGTGTGTGTGTGTGTGTGTGTGAGAGTGTCTGTATGTCTGTGTGCATTTATGCATGTGTTAACATGTGTATATGTGTGTATATGTGTATGTGTGTTTACATGTGCATGCATGTGAGTATGTCTGTGTGTGTCTGTGTTAGTACCTGTGTCATTATGACTGAGAATGAGAAAAGCTGTTTTTTGTGTTTTCTAATATGTCAAGCTTTTAGGCAATTTGAGGAGTGATTCAAAATTCACTTTATTATGAGACACATTTCTTCTGTATTTAGGCATTGTGTTCTTCAAAGGAAGCAGTCAAATGATTATATTTCTGGGGGTATCTTCTCAACTGCATTAAATAAGAGCAGCAATCGTGAGTCTAAAAATTGATATATACTAGATGTTGTAAGATAAGAGTTTATTTTTTGTTTGTATTTGTTCTTTTCTGGGGTAAAGCACTGATCTCTGTGGATCTTTTTCAGGATTAGCCTGGGAGCAGTGTCCAGTTAAGTGGCTTGCTCAGTCAGACATTTAGGCAATGGAAGCTGAGGGGAATCAAGCCTTGCACCACTGAATCACAAGAAACTGCTTCCTCAAGTTCATGTCATGCTCAGTGACAGGCAGCACTGACCTTAGGCCAGCTGACCCTATTGGGCCCAACAAGGCCCCACTCCTACAATTACAATCCACAAGACTTACCTGACAAACAGTGCACAGAAGTGAAATGTATTTTTCTACTTGTGGTCTTGCTTCCACAGTTGTTACAGGTTGCATTAACGGAATGGGATGCATCTCCTTTCATGCACGGCGAATAGTGATTAGTCTATTATTGTTATTATTATTATTACTATTATTGTTATTATTATTATTATTATGAATATTGAAATTTCACATCACTTTCATGACCCAAATTGTTAGTTTTTCATGCTCCCATAGTAGTCAGCTTAACAGGGTTTTCAAACTGAAACTGAAGTCAGATTAACCATTTAGTTGTGAGTACTGCTCAAGTTACTCTTAAGGAAAATAATAATACCAGATTTAATTTGAAGACTGACAGTAGTACTGTGTTTTTGTTTGCTTTTCTTGCTGACACAGAGTGTTGATTGTCTGCTAATGAATATAATTATAAAAAATAAGTGTGGAATAGTCAGTCCTAGCCAATATGAAAAAACGAGCATTAGTAAACACAAGTAGAAAATGAACAGATGGTATGATATGAAGTAACTTCTGATCACCAAATCTTGTGAAAGAATTTTACCAGTTCAGCACTATCAGTCAAAAAACAAGATCTAATACCGCAGTGAATGAAGTCGAAAGTACAAAAGTATCAAATCATAAAATAAAAAACTCTGACTTCGAAAACACCAAACACAGTTTTATTAAAATGCAAAGTTTTGGGGTTAAGATCCTTCTTCAGTGCATATTCACTGCACTGAAGAAGGGTCTTAACCTGCAAGCTTTGTGTTTTAATAAAATTGTGTTTGGCATTTTCAGAGTTTTTTATTTTTTTTTACCAGTTCAGCACTAGGGCAGAGGAACAATTGCTCCAGAGAAGTAAAGTGTGTGTGTGTGTGTGTGTGTGTGTGTGTGTGTGTGTGTGTGTGTGTGTGTGTGTGTGTGTGTGTGTGTGTGTGTGTGTGTGTGTGTGCGTGTGTGTGTGTGTGCGTGTGTGCGTGTGTGTGCGTGTGTGTGTGTGTGTGTGTGTGTGTGTGTGTGTGTGTGTGTGTGTGTGTGTGTGTGTGTGTGTGTGTGTGTGTGTGTGTGTGTGTGTGTGTGTGTGTGTGTGTGTGTGTGTGCATGTGTAGGAAGGCAGAGGTAGAAAGAAGATTGATTCCACTTGGCTAAGTGAGAAAATAATAGTAAGAGAAGAAGTCTGACTTATAAAGGTATTAGAGAGATATCATCATTTCAGTCACATACACAATGGAGGGAGGGGGGTTGTTGGACAAACAGAAACTTAAATACAGAAGATTGCTGGAATAAAGTGGGAGGAGTTTTGAGAGGGGAATGTATTATAGAAAATTGAACATATTGTGTTAATTTTGCATATTCTCCTAGCATCCACGACTGTTTCCTTAACGACTGAGTTTAACATACCCAAAAAAATCTGTTTCAGTATTAGTATAATCAGATTAGTTTTTTATACGCATTATTTACATTTTTCAACAAGTGTGGAGTCAGCTAATCTTTTTAAAGTAATTTTAAAAATTGACTTACATGTCCATAGCATTCCCGCTTCGTCTGACATCACTTATCTGCAAATGTAGATTCGGGCATATTGATGACAGGTTTCCAGGTGTGCTTCTTGAAATACTGAGTTGTCAGGCAGAAGGTGTACACCATGTTGTTTCAGGTATTTGTTTTATTGAATTGTTCTGTAAAGGTAAAATGCTTGAAAATACGCATTAGGGATTATAATTTCCTGGAAAAGGTAATGAAATAAAAGTGTTATAATCAACATACATTTTCCAACTAATCTAAAATATGAAACCGTGACTTTAATAGCAGCAATACATATTTTATGTATGGATATTTTGATATGTGATATTGTAGAAAGGACTATAATTTGGTGACACTTTTGAGTATAATTATATAGTGAGTATGGGAACAAGTGGTTATACAGCTCATAAGTTTTATGGATGTGAGGACATGTATGTTGTGTCTTTAGGCTTTTCCCGGTTAGGGGTCGCCACAGCGGAACTCCGGTCCGCTAATGATTGGCAGTAGATTTTTACGTGCTGAGTTGCCAGCCCTGATGCACAACCTTCAACGAAGGTATGCCCATTCACGCATGTCTCCATGCAGAAGACGCTTTACCTGAGAATCGAACCGGACAGCGTCTTACTGTGAGGTGACAACGCTACCGCAGCACCACCACTGCAGTCATGTGGGGACACGTATATGAGGCAAAATCATTGATGTTCTAAAGAAATTGTGGACAATCCTTTGGTTGTTGTTGTTTGTCTTTTGGCTTTTTCCCGGTAAGGGGTCATCACAGCGGAACTCCGGTCCGCTAATGATTGGCAGTAGATTTTTACGAAATGCCGAGGTGCCAGCTCAATGCCCAACCTTCAATGAAGGCATGCCCATTTATGCATGCATGTCTTTCGAATGCTACCCAACTGCGGGGAGGACATGCAGACTCCACACAGAAGGCACTCCCAAGCCAAGCCGAGAATTGAACGGGAGAACCTCTTGCTGTGAGGTAACAATGCTACCTCCATACCACCGTGGCATATGTGGACAATCCTTTGGTGACGTACAAAAAAAATGATTTGCAGTAGATTTTTACGAAACGCCGAGGTGCCAGCTCGATGCCCAACCTTCAATGAAGGCATGCCCGTTTATGCACACATGTCTTTTGAATGCTACCCAACCGCGGGGAGGACATGCAGACTCCACACAGAAGGCACTCCCAAGCCAAGCCGAGAATTGAACGGGAGAACCTCTTGCTGTGAGGTAACAACGCTACCTCCATACCACCGCGGCATATGTGGACAATCCTTTGGTGATGTACAAAAAATGGATCCTTGAATATCATGGACATTCTGCAAAATGCTAAACATTTGGAAGGTATAAGCATACCTCGTGACTGCTTAGAAATTTTCAGAGCATCTTGGATTTTGTCTTATAGTTTTACCCTGTCATTTTCTGATAAATCTTTGAGGATTACAGTTAATTAATAAAGCTATACATTTCAGTGCCATACTTCTTTTTGTTCAGAAAATGCACGTTGATGCCAAAACTGGTACTCTATTAACTATTTAAGTGAACTAGACTAATAAATACAAAATCACCCTGTTTTTGTGCTTTTGTCACACCAGTTTTTTTTTTTTTACTTTGCCTTAAATTTGAAACATATGGATATAATAAGCCATACCATACCATACATTTCAAATGCTCACAATTTTGCAAAATGTCTCTAATTTTGCTTTGTGTTTTGACCCATCCCTTGAAAAATGTTACATTTTTCTTGTAAATGAATGATATTTACTGTAAATCAGTCATGCCACACATTTGAATTCCATGCTTCTTATTATTCAGAAAATGCATGTCAAGACAATATCAATTGTTCTATTAATTTTTTAAGTGAAAAGTAAAATTTAAAAATTGTCATTGGATATGGCCATTTGTCCTCCCATTATTTCTGGCTTTGTCCAGAATTTTTGAGCAAAGATGTTCAGAGTATGAGCTACACTAATTCTTGTTATATCTGTATGTGAAATGCATTTCAGGCGCATTTGTGATAAATATGAAGTATGCAAAAAATAACGTCTGGCATTACTGAATGACTTAACTGTGTGATAAAACAGAAGTAAATGTGTGACAAGGGACAGTAGGATGGGATAAATAAATTATTACTGTAATTTACTTTATAATAATAATGAGAAAGCTATTGTTATTATACATTAATTTTGTAACATTAAGAAGTATGAATTGATAATGGTGGTATTACTGACTGAGTGTAATCCTTAATGAATTACAAAGAAGTACTACATCATACAATGGACAGGTCAAGCATATGAGGCAAAATCAGGCCCATTCTGCAAAATCTTGGGCAGCAGTACATGTATATAAAACCTTTGTGCATGTCTATTGTGATATGCATATATGCATGCATGGGCGTAATTGTATACATTTGTGTGCATGTAAACTGTTGTATAAATGCATATTTGGTTTTACATGTACTCAGTGAAATGTGCAAGTTGGTACACTTTTTGTATGATGGGCTGTGGAAGGAAAAAAGTGACATCAGCAGAGTTATGGTGATATAAATGCCTTAATAATTCCTGAGACAAGACTGGAGAATAATTGTGGGAAATAGGATTGCTGGGTAGGATAGTGGCACAGGATCTGAATGATAATGACTGTGTTTGAAATTTGCACTGAAACAAGGGATACATAAGCCAACTACATACAGAAATGTACACCTCTAAGAAAAGTAACAGTGCATGTTCATGCATTATAGTTAGTGTGGCAAATGCCAGGATGTGTGGCGCAAATGGCACAATACCACATATAACATACCTTAGAATATCTAGAGTAATATGCAGAGGATATGTAATACCTGCATTAATACTGCACCTTGTCAAAATCAAAAGCAGGTGCACTGGTACACAGTGACACAGTGACACAGGGAGAAATGCATAACAAAATGGCAGACAGACAAAGGCAGTAAACAGATATGGACTGGTAATCACAAAGCTAAGGGACATTGAATAATAAAAATTGCTGAAGTACTGCAGGTGAGAAAGACAGTCCTAACTGCACTACTACACCCAGGGCCAGTACATTCAGCTTTAAGTTGACAGTCTTAGGAATAATTGGCAGTAGTAGATACAATCACATATTACACTTGCATTTAAAGTATAAAGCGTTCCTACAAGCAATATATAAATATATGCAGTGGTCCCATTCTTTAACAGCATTAGAAAAAACTGGGAAGTGATTTGCTAAGCAGATGAACCAGAGATATACAGATATGTCAACAATATAGTACATGTATAAGTACCCCGATACCCTCATCATTTTCCTGTCTCCTCTGGCAGGTGATCCTATTCTTTTCAATTTCTTCCTGAGCTGAATGGCAGAAAAACAGAAAAAAAAAAAAACTGAGCACAAAATAACCATAGACATCATCAGTATCTCCAGACTGTGCACTAATGCTTAGTAAATTAATAAAAAAGCATGACACCATACTTACCTAAGGAGGCAGGATCTTTCTCACTAACTTCTTTGGCCCACTAACAGAGAAGTTTAGACTGGTACCCTTGTAGCAATGCCAGCATTGCTCAGCATAGTGGGTGATGCCCATGCCATTACTTACTACTCAGGCAAGTCAATTCCAAGCATCCCTCTTGTACGTTTGACCCCCCCCCCCAAAATCAGTCTCCTAGCACATGCCCCAGTGATGCATTTGCAGCAAGTGAAGAAAAATATTGGTTTCCTTGTTGCATCATGTGGGAGCCCTTCCACATTCAAGGCTTCCAGAGGCAAGAACCACTTGCCACGTTGAAACCAGAAGTGAAAATGATAGCAGAGCAGTGATGACACACCTCATGGAAACCACATGAGATGCAACAATGAACAGCATGGCAGCTCACGGCATCCCAAACACAATGTGCAGTAGTATGACCAAAAGAGGCATGCATGAATGGAAGGGTCATACAGGGAGGTCCCTCACATGTCAGCATGATTGTACCACCAACACAACACACTACCATGATAGCTCTTTGCTATCCAGAGTCCCAAAGTGGCATCATGCCTTTATGAGCAGCTTGCAGGATGTGTTAACATGCCATGTGTGTGTGTGTAGCTGTAATGGATCTGCCTAGATATGTGCATATCATAGAATAGACTACCAGGTAGGTGCCCGGGTAGGTACAGAACCTGTAGTGTAATGTACATCTGACATTACATTGCATTATATGTACAATTCAGTACTAATGCAATAAATGTCTTGACCACCATTGCAGTGCTAACTATGCAATAGACAATACAACAGCATTCAAAGAACAGAGTCTGACAGAATTTCTGATTGTTTTTCTCTGTAATGCACACATGCACATACACACACACACACACACACACACACACACACACACACACACACACACACACACACATACATATGCACACACAAAAAAAACTGATTTGGTTATCAAAAGGGGACACAGGTTATCAGCCAATTGGGATACAGAATGGTTATCTGTCTTGTACGAGGGCAAATGTTTAATAGCAACTTGCATACATTAGTGCTGACAATGCAGTGGAGTGGAGAGTAGGAATGCAACAGAAAGAACACAGGTCCACTGTTTAGACTGCATTATTACAGGGATCTCTAGATGTAGCCATGCTATGTGGCAACATAAACAGGGAGGGTGTGTTTGAAAGAACACCCTCTGTTATAGGGTTCTAACCAACATACATAGAGAGGGGGTGGGGTAGGTAGACACACTCATTACATGGGTCAGGTTGTGGAGGTGTGGATGGGGGACATACGTTGGTGTGGTCTGAAGGCCACAGGTCTGTACAGACAGTTAGAGATACTGAAATAGTAATAGAGGCTGGCAAAGTTCACCACAGTAAAGAAATAGTGGCAAGCACATTTTGAACACAGACAAGGCTGATGTGCCATCAGGCAGAATGTGTAGCAGGACCTTTTGAAAGATGTGAATACCATTACTGGCCACCACAGAACAGCATAAAAGGTCTGTTGCAGGTTTGCTGATATGAAGCATCATGTCCACAGAAAAGCTCAGGCTGTCATAAGGGAGAAAATGGGTACATGTGAAGCACCACCATCATAGGTCAGTCTAATGGATGTAGAAGTGTTCTTGGTGTCACTGCTTGGGAACACTGAAGAGACACTGATACTTGGTGGAGGCCCGGATGTGGGAACTGAACTGCTGAGTTGACAGCTCATGTCTCTGTTGAGGATGCACCAGGTTGATATGAACAGTTGCCACCACCAATATATGGTGGCACATACCACTGTCATGGGAGTGAAAATTATATATATTGCCATATATATCGCTCCTGCAAGTATGCCAGGGATGCCACCAATATACCCTGTGGTACAAGACACTTATGCATTCATTCTGTTTGCAATATGTTACATGTAATTCTGTTATAGCAGTGGTGTGTAGGATTGCCACATACATTTATATACTTGCACAAGGGTTTTGTTCTGTGAAACACAGGAACTACAGAAGTGAATCCAAACATATCAGGACAGGACATGTCTGAGGTTAGTGCTGTACCAGTGCTTGACAGTGATGGTGACCTGTAAATAGCAGTCACTTAGCACAGTGCCACTGACAACAGTGGTAACACTGGAGGGCAAACTTCCACCCTCATCCACTGACACACATGTGGTGGCTCTGGATACTGCCCATGCCTCTCAACTGCCTATGGAAGGACAAACCATCTCTGGCAGCCCAATGCAGGGTACAAAGATGTCTTGTGCTTGTGTGACAGCAGTGAGAAGTGTCACCATCATGACATGTGCAGAAAGAACAAGGGAGCAGCATGTTGATGAATTTTGGCACCATAATTCCCATTTGGTATCTGCTCTAGGTGCCACACTAGGTATACATTGACAGATGTGCAGGTCAATGATCCAGACAAAGACAAATGCCACCTATGCCATGTTGGACATGATTGCCATCCTGCCTGGCAAGCATGATAATTTCCATGACAGCCTGCAATGTCTGCAGTGCCTTCATACAACTATGATATATGTAGACATTGCAGGCTGCATACAGCTATGGTGAATACAGATGGGGAGCACACCCACCTGCTGAGGATGGCGGATGTCCACTCTGCAGTTATTGCACTTACTAGGGGTATGGTGGTACTGGCTGCCATGGCCATCACTATCCATGTTGCCACCATCCCTGTGGTTTCACTGTGGGAAAACTCCACAGGGAAGATTCCTCAAGGCCACAAAGTGCCACTTTCATACTGTCATTCACTGGTTTTGGACTTGCAGTGGCATGATAGAGTCAATCTTACAGATGTAGCCTCCATGGTGTTATTACCTAATGCATTGCAAGGCAGTCCTGGTCACATTCTTCCATGTCACCCTTGCCAGTTGGTGTTGATGACAGTCCCATTCAGTGATGGGGCCACCCATATGGTTAAGGGCATCCACAGTCTATGTCCTACTACCTGTGGACTGTCGATATCTGTCACATCCATGCTCCTACAGTGCTCTGTCATCTATTGCATCTGTGTCCTCCTGCAACAGTACTGTGTGGCCACCCAGACCATTTGGCCACTTATTCCCCTTAAGAAGCCACACCCCATCACTATGCAATAAATCCAGCACTGCTCAGTCTCCCAGCCTTGTATCACATTAACACTTCTATTGCCCCCAGTCTTCCTCTTGTCAACAGCTATTTCTCTGACTTGATAAAATACTCAGACTATGATAAGGTTTCTATAACACTGCCTGTAGCTATTGGCTAGGAATTATCAGCAATAATACAGAAAACAATGAATAACTCTCTGAAAATGAATACTCCTACAAAATCCATGGTTCCAGTTAATATACCTGCTGTAATACTATCTAACACTCAAAAAGAATTATATCCAATCTTATTCAAAATGGTCAACACATTTCTAAAAATATTCTGTAGTTCCTGGCTCTTGGAAGAAGTCATTATTCCAGTTTTCAAAAAAGGTAACAAGTTAGAAATGGGTAATTATAACCCAATCAGTTTAACATGTCTAATTTTCAAATGCCTTGAGATATGTCTAGTGAGTCTCCTATTAGACTCAAAAGTAATTCTAGCAATACTGACACATTACTGTGGTTTCACTTCAGCTAAACCTATTCCCACTTATCTTGCTGAATTCTATGACCACATTACTCTTGCAACTGACTATGTTCTTTGTGCAGGAGCAGTATACATAGATGTCGCAAAATCATTTCAGTTCTCTCATCACTCAGTAAGTACCATTCAAAAGAGTTACAAATACATTTCCTACTTGATTAACTGGACTAACAACTGCCTCACAGGAAGAACCCAATGTGTCTCAGTTCAAGGTACTCTATAAGAATACTTCCTTATTGTCTCAGGTGTACCTCATGGGTCTGTATTGGAGCCTTTTTTATTCAGTTTAGTGCTCTTAACCAGTCCTGTTAACATTCTTTGTTGTTATGCCAAGTATGCCAACGACTGCCAGGTACGGTGCATAGCTATCTCTTAAGAGGATTTTCTGAATGGCCAAAAAGGGTGGGTTTACAATTCAGTCACAAGAAATGTCAGGTAATATACTTTGGTAGACCATGAATTAAACAGCAGCTAAATGTGGGCAACCTAATCCTTGAAAAGGTGTTAGAAAGTGATCTGTTATTCAATTGAGTTTAATATTAAAATCCATAAGTGTAAGAGACCACTCCAGCAGTCTTGTTACCTTTTTTAAAATGTACATAAGACCTATTTTGGAATATAATAATACTTTTTATATTTACAATAGGAATCAATTAGAACTGAGTCCATTCAGAAGAAATTTACTAAATGGATATCATCCAAATTATTCTGAGAAATGCAAATATTAAATCAATTCACCCTTCTGTGCTAAACCTATTGCATACAAAGCACATAAGGATGAATTGTTATAGGCAGTATTTAATCTTCATTTATCATTTGAGTCTCACATTTAGAAATATAAAAGAAAATTAATTTCTGTGATGAGCATTACAGGATAATTATAAGGACCACGTTTCTCATATAATCAATGCCATGGATTTGGAATAAAATTCTACAACCTATATGACTACTGGGAAATGTAGACTTATACAAAGAAAGTATATAGAAATGCATGGGATAAACGAGTTAAATGCTGCTTTTAATGAGTCTGTGTCCTTAGGTGGCCTCAAGGCATGAACCAAACATGTAAAACAGACAAAGGCATCAAAGCAATCCTAGCTTTGTCTGTAGCCTTGCCAAATTTTGGTACTGCTCACAGGTCCTGCAGTACCCTGTTACATCCTTTGCAATCCTTGGACAACAAAAATCTGTATAAGTCACATTTTACTATGCTTTATACCCATATGGCCTGCAAAAGAAATAATGTGGGCTATGGCCAAAAGTGCCTGTTGTTAGGCCCTGAATACTACCAGCTGCTGCACTGCACCACCCTCTAGCCTTTTATCCAAGGTCCTCTCTCTCTCTTTCTCTTTCATCACCTTGCGCCTGTCTCTGCACCTTCAGCCATTGCATTTGATTGGTTGCTTTGAGTTGCAGATGCCTCATCTCAAGTTCCATTTTCCATAATTCCTGGAATAAAACAGAATGGCCTTTTCCTGCCTGTGCACACCCAAAGCTCCTACTAGGCTGTCTCCAGGCTACACTCCAACTGCACACAAAACTGTCATCGTCACTTATTTGAAAATATTTACATGCTGGACTCCTTTTGATTTACACTCCTTTGCCAGCTGTTCCACTAACATTTTAGCATAATTGTCAGACAAGCCCATTTTCTGCATGTTCCTAAACTGATTAAAAAATAAGATCCAAAACAACACTGCAGCTGCAGAGGATAGCAGCACAAACTTTATCATAAGCACTTTCATTCACTTTGATTTATCTGTAGGACTTTTTCAGTTTTTTTATATATGAAGAAGTCCAATGGCTAAATTAAAGTAGATGAAAGCACTTAGTTTGTGCTCCTGTTCTTGAGATCTGCAGTGTTGTTTTGGTTCTTGTTTGTAGATGTTTTCAGGTGGATACAGTGTAGTTGATTAAAAAATATAGAAACTGGCAGAAAGGCAACAAAATGTAAGGAATTCACAGGTGCAAGCTGAAAGGGAGTTGACAGAAGGGGTCAGGAAGAGGAATAAAGGCCTTTTTAGGTATGTTGTGCAAAGCTGTTATGGATGAATGGACCTGGGAATGATCAAGTATGAGAGAGGGAGATAGGGAGATCACAGAAGACAGAAAACCAAATACGCTTAATGAATACTTAGCCATAGTCTCCATGGAGAAAAGGCAAGGGTATGCCATGCTCTAAAGGAGGTATGGCACAATGAAGTGGACAGACACTGTGAGAACTGGAGAGAACTGGCTTATAAAGTGGAGTATAAGGCACAAAAAACAAATGGGCTGCCTCCCCAGTGCCCTCAGGATTCTGGCCAGTGTGCTGACTGAGATCTTCAACAGATTGCTGCCAGTGCACATGTGTTTGAAGAATGGAAGATTTTTAAGAGTTGTACTCTTTTACAAGAGGAACGGGAAATATGCAGCACTGCAAGCATGTTGCCTAACTGCAGTGGTAGGGAAAATCTTGAAGACAGTCCCGAGAAGAAAGACTAAATGCCTTACTGGAAGATAGCAATCTCCTGTACAACCAAGACAGGCCAGTGGCTAGATGGAGGTACCATTTGAAATGTATCTAGTTATATAACATTATTATAAGAGGTGTTGATAGTATATTACCAGTAGATGTGGCCTATCCTGACTTTGTCTGGGCCTTTACTTCGGTCTAGTATAGGTAGCAGTTCAAAAAACTGGAAAGGATGGGAGTAAGAATAAAACTGAGGAACTGAACTATTGCATAACTGAAGGATGAGATAAAGGCAGTGGTATAGCTAGGGTAGGCTGAGAGGAGCAACTGCACTGGGTGCAGGGGGGCACAATCAGCTGATTCTGATCTTTCTTTAATGCAACACCAGCTTTTAAAAGCTGGTACTGCATTTGTAGTCAAACCTGAGTGCTGTTGCACTTCATTTGTGATCTAAACTGTTGCAACTGCATGCTACATTGTAGCAAGAAGTTTGCTACAATATAAAAGATTTAAAAAAAACTCTCTCTCTCTCTTTTTTAATGAAAACCGGAGCACTGTAGGGTTCGAAGAAGGCAGGATATAAACTCTAGCAAACAGTTTGTTGCCGTTTATAAGAAGGATTTTTTTTTTTAACTAAAAGCTGAGTGCCATAGTGTTCCTTTCTGGCAAGGTATAAACTGAAGCAGCTGTTGCTCCAGGCACAAATTGTCTGGGAGTGCAATCATTGGATGCCAATAGATTGTGACTGCATTACAGTCATTCAGAAATGACTGCCAGTATTTTATTGTATTTGTGGCCAGAAATGAAGCACTTTACTTAGTTTCCTGCTCAACTTAAAGTTGAGGGTGATGCCAGATCAGAGGACTGCATCAAGTGCCAAAATAGCTGTCTACGCCTGTGGAATGATTGACCAGTACTGGCTCACCCATCCAAGGAGAAGCAGGTGATCAGGTGTGCCACTAGATTACCAGCTAGGGCACCAGGTGACACCTTGCGAATGTGTCACTGAACTATGACATTAAACTGTAGTGGTACCAATTCACAAAGCAGGGAGGAGGTCACATCAGACACAAACAATTTTAGAGGCATCAACCTGATCAATATTCTATGCAAAAACCTGGACAGACATAATATAGCAATCTATTTCTATTGTATATTAAGCTGTATAGTTTTGTCAAGAGGGGATCTTGCCTTCTGCATGTTGTAAAATTCTTTGAAGAGATAAGAGCTACAGCTGATGAAGGTCTGACAGCACACACTACTTATCCTGATAATGCTAAGGCATTCAGCACTATCCCACATCAGGGAACAGCTAGTAGGTTAATAGCTGAAATGTTAAGTCTTACATAATGGATACAACAGTAGACACAAGTCAAGGTAGGAGGTACCGTACCTTGCATATCCCAAATATTAAAGTGAGAAATTAGCTATTGATTCCAAAATGTGGAGAAGATTGCAAAGTAGGCAGCACAATATTTCAGTAAAAAGGTAGACATTCTCCAAGATGGTGTGTAAAAAAATGCAAAACTAGTGAAATAATAATACCATCACCTTTAATAGCAGTAAATGTAGCATCACATGACCTGGCAAAAGGGCATAACTTATGATTACAGAATAAAGCTCAAGTCATTAAAAATAAAGCTGACACCATCATTAAAAACTGAGATACAGTGGGAGACAACAGTAAAAAATCTGACCTGTGTGTATCTAAGTGGGGGACAACAGTAAAAAATCTGATCTGTGTGTATCTAACAAAGGCATATGTTGTAGATTCTAATTCTAAATGGCATGTCTTGTCACATCAATGAGTTCACATACCCCTTTATAATACCTCACTTATCTGATCCACTATTGAATAGAATAGTTGCATTCTGAAACATTTGAGCAAGCCACATAAAATAAAATTTAGTTTCCTCACTAGAAAAAGTATAAGGTTGAAAGACTTGAACTATATTCTGTTTTCCATAGGATTCTTAGAGGTTACCTCTGCTTTTTGTGTAAGTCAATATCTGATACAGTTCTATTTTAAAATGCATGTCTAGAATATATCATTGTGGGAAATATCTCTAGACCAGGAAACCTAAAACATGAAACAAATATCAGTAACATGAAGACATGACAGATGCATTACACAATGCCTTCCTGGATTATAGCAATGCTTCCATTACTATCAGTAGCCAAATTAGATAGCTAGATAGCTAGCTAGATAGATAGATAGATAGATAGATAGATAGATAGATAGATAGACAGACAAACAGACATATATAAAAACATATATCCTGAAAATAAAAAATAATGATAATTACATTATTAACTGGGTTGGCCTACAGGACGCACATTACCTTTTCAGGGACAGTCTGGGAGCAATGTTTAAATGACTTGTTCATACCCACATAGTAGGCATATGGAGGCTGTGAGACTCAGATTCCATGACTGTTGTGCTGAAGGGTCTATGTCTAGCACATAATGTTAAATCTCTACACTAAACTGTCAAAATATCAGTATAAAAATATATGTGTGTGTGTGTGTGTGTGTGTGTGTGTGTGTGTGTGTGTGTGTGTGTGTGTGTGTGTATACACACACACACACACACACACACACACACACACACACATATATATATATATATAGATATATATATAGATAGATATAGATACAGATATATAGATATATATATATATATATATATATATATATATATATATATATATATATATATATATATATGGTTCTACCTTACATAGTCAACAGTGCAGAACATTGACAACGCAATCTCGATCGCCAGAAGATCGAAAATGCAGAAGACCGACGGATGAAAACACCGACGCCGAGGATACCGACATGAGAAAAGGCTGTGTAAGTATGCGGTAGTGACGGACGTTAGGGTGCGAGTAAGGTAAGTGTGGATATTGACGGTCTGTGGGAATAGGGGTGGGTTAAGTGAGTTAGGGTTAGGGCGCGGGTTAGGTAAGTGTGCAGTAGTGAAAGTCTTTGGGTTAGGGGCGGGTTAAGTGAGTTAGGGTTAGGGCGCGGGTTAGGTAAGTGTGCGGTAGTGAAAGTCTTTGGGTTAGGGGCGGGTTAAGTGAGTTAGGGTTAGGGCGCTGGTTAGCTGAGTGGGCGATAGTGACGGACCTTAGGGTTAGGGTTTGGGTTAGGGTTGTAGATAGTTGTGTATGTGAGGTTTAGTGTGGGTTTGTAAGGATTTTGGTGTGCTTGTGTTGTGTGTGTGGTTTTTGGACAGGGGATGTGTTTTGTTTGTTGATTGTTGTTATTGTGGTGTGTGCAGCGTATGAGGTTTCGTGTTTGTGAACCGCCGGTCATTTCGTTGTCGGGCATGTGAGGTGCCGTGTTTATGCACTGTCGATTATGTGGTGTCGATGATTGCATTGTCGGTGTTGTGCACTGTCGACTATGTAAGGTAGAACCATATATATATATATATATATATATATATATATATATATATATATATATATATATATATAGCATTGAATTTTAAAATCAGTGAACAGTTTTTATAGGGAAGGGTATTGGTTGGCCATCATTAGAAATTTGCCTTTTTCCCCACTGTAATGCAATCTCAGAGTTGGTATATACAAGTAGAGGGGTGTGGAAGTACAGCCCCTCACATTGGGGGTTGTGGAGGCATAGCTCCCCACCTTGGTTGGTTTGAAATAATGTAGTCTGTGTGATGATTGCTGTGGCAGACAAGTAATTCCCTTACCTGTAAAAAAAACATTCACTGATTTTAACATTCGATGAATGGATGTGCCATTTAAAGGGGTCAATGAATACGTTTTCACAGGAATGAATGTTCAATGAAGTAATATAGGCCATGTATATATTGTACATATTTATCTTTATTTACTGGGAACTTACGTTTTCACAGGAATGAATGTTCAATGAAGTAATATAGGCCATGTATATATTGTACATATTTATCTTTATTTACTGGGAACTTACGTTTTCACAGAAATGAATGTTCGATGAAGTAATATAGGCCATGTATATACTGTATATATTTATCTTTATTTACTGGGAACTTTTGACGCCTAAGCTCAACATATTAGGCAAGTACATTTAAAGACAAAAACACCTGACATTTTGTAAAATACATTGTTTACATGAAAACACAATGATATGAATACATCTAGAACACATTATATAACATACAGTATCCTATATATTTAAGGAAATACATTTTTTCATGAGGTAATTGGTTATAGAGAACCAAAAAGGTTTATTCCTTATTTAGGATGGTTAGGAAGATATGATTAACAGAGGATGTATTATGTAATGTGCTTATCAGAAGAAAGTACAGAGAAGGGTAGCAAAGGCAGCAAGGGATTTAGCAGGAGAGAGAATTTAAGAGACAATTAGTTATGTGAAACATCAGGTAGACTGAGGTAAAGAGCTTGAATACACGTATTAAAAATATAGAGGTAGTGGTAGTTATTTGGGAAATGGAAGTTTTCTAGGAGAGAAAGTAGGTAGACAGTGGAGTGGAAGTCTGTAGAAGAATAGTGTGAATGACAGTTGTGTGAGAATATACAGTGAGATTTACTAGTGATAGAGATATAAAGTTACATGCAAAAGATTAGGGTACAGAAAGGCTAAGTAAATGGAATGTAACTTTGATGGTGGAGTTTAGGTTGAGTATGGGTGGGGGGTACCCTGCTGCAGTGCATGTGAACAAAAAGTTATTTAGCAGGTGTTTCTTTAGTTATGTTTTGAAGTCATGCAGTGTGTCTACCTGTTTTATTTTGGGGGATTTGGTTCCACATTTGTTCTACCTGGTTAGCATATAGTGATTCTCCTGCACTGTTATTTCATTTTGTGATGGACAGAAAAGTTGCATTGTTGAATCATAGGGCTCAATTAGTGGTATAGGCCTGTAGTATTCCTTTTAGAGTTTGGCATTTTTCTGGAGAGTTCATTAGTTTATGGGCTGCAATAAGTTCATGGTAGTTGAGGTGGTGTTTAACTTCTAGCCAGTTAAGGCTTTTTAGTGCTATGCTGTGGTGGGTCTTTTGAGGATTATTTGTTGCATATTTTACAGTTTTGTTATAGGCTGTATCTAGTTTATTCTTGTTGTTTAAGATTTGTAAAGATGGGTGAAGCATAGAGTAGGGTTGGAAGTAGGTATTTTTGTGCTATGCTCTTTCTGGTGTGATTACTGAGGAATTTCCTAGCCCTGTAGAGCGATCATTGTTTCCAGTTTGTTTTTATGATGGCTAGGAGTAGGTGTTGGCCATGTTGACATTATCATTGAGCATTACTCCAGGGTTTGCCTTGGTGGCATATTCTATTTTTGTTTTGTGAGCTGACAGCATATGAAAAGATTGTTTTTGGTTTGAGTAGTTTTTAAGAGTGAAAATCACTGGGTGTGTTTTTTAAGCATTTAAGAGCAAAGCTGAGCTATCTAGCCAGGATTCTGTGGCTAGAAAAGCCTTTCAGGTGTTTTCTTGTAGGGACACTAGTGTTTTGGCTTAACAGATGTGAGTGGCATCATACATATTGTACCAGGGTACCTTGTTTAGTGGCAGAGTGCAGATTATTGATAAAGATATTGAAAAGCAGGTGTCCTAAAACTGTTCCTTGAGGGACACTGACTATGACTATGAGGAAATCAGAATAGTCTTGTTACCATTTCTCAGCTTGTTTCCTATTGGATAAGTAGCTGTGGAACCAGGAGTTTCTGGTGTGAGACAGTATCAAATGCTTTGGATAGGTCTAGGAAGATTGTCGAGACTAGGTTACCATTGTTTCAGAGATGATTAAATGTGTTTACAAAATTTAAAAGGGCAGAAGTGTTGCTATGATTAGGCCAAAAGCCTTGTTGAGTCACAGAGAGTACGTTATGGATGGTTTGAGCAACTGGTCATGGATACATTTTTCTAATATCTTGGATAGGGATTGAAGGATAGCTACTGGATGGTAGTTGGTTAGGCCTGTAGAATTTCTGTCTTTACATAGGGGTGTGATGTATAATATTTTCCAGATGTTGGGGTCATGACTTTCTTTCATGGCTCTATTCGTAAGTAGGGAGACTGGGAATTCTACAGCTTCTGCTGCTATTTTGAGGTACTCGGCTGATAATTTGTCAGCTGCCAAGGTGGTTGGTTTCATTTTTATATTTTTTTTATTGTAGAGGTAGTACACTATCAAGTTTAAACAGTACTTTGTTGTTGTTAGAAAATGTGCAATAGTGAGGGGTGAGGTGGAGTTTGGTTAGTGATAAGACAAAATTTACAAAGAAGGTGTTGGACTGAGTTGCTGTATTACCTGGGTATTTAAAAGTTGTGGTGTGATGGGGGTAGAGTCCCTATTTAACAGTAGTTGCTTAGTAGTCTTTGTTAGCCAGGGTGCTGGAATGGATTTGACTCTTTTATTTCTGAGTGGGATCTGCTCATTTAGGATGGTTAGGAAGATATGATCAACATGAGTAACTGCTGCATCTAGCAGTAATGTTTTTAGGGAGTTGCAGTTATATTGCTTTAGAGTTGTTATAAAGCATTTAGGGTTGAACTTTTGCAGATTAAGGACTTCTTTGTATGTTATTTGCTTCTGAATGTTTAGCCACTGTGTGATAGTGTAGGTGGGTAGATGTTCACTAATACTGTCTGGTAAGATTCTGGTGACACTGATGTTGTGAGGGTTATTTGAAAAAATCCAATCTAATGTGGTTTCTTTGATAGATGTTTTGTGGATCCTGGTAGTGATGCTTAATAGTTGTGAGAATCCAAATAAGATTAGGTAATTTCCTATTGTTTCCAGTCAATGTTTACGTCACCTAAGATTATGGTCTCTTTTTTAATATTGAGATACCGCCACTGAAGAACATCTTCAATTGTGATTAGATTGTCTCCAGGAGGTTGTATGCTCTTACTAGGCAGAATGATTTACTCTTATTGAGTTTGAGATGGGTAATGAGAATTTCAGAATTTTTAAATTTTGGAGTAGTTTGAGGATGTTGAATTACTTTTATAGTGTTTTTAAAAATTATTGCTACTTCTCCTCTTTTTGTTAGTCTGTCTGACCTGATTATGTTATATTGGGGGGGGGGGGGGCATTTCATTACTAGTTCCTTTTGGCTTTAACCAGGCTTCAGTTGCTATAAGTATGTTGGGGTTATAGTATATATAAATACACACACACACTTATGTAAAATATATGGAGTTATGGAGTTATGGCAATTAACAATCAACAATCAAGCTTCTTGAATCTATGAATTGGGTCTGTGTGTGAACTGGCTTTATGGTCAGTCTGAGGACCAAAATAAAGAAAAAAGAAGAAAACAAACAAATAGAACTAGTTGTACACGGGAGACCAAATTTACCCCATTCACCCTGCTATCCAAAAGAAGAAAGAAAAACTTACAAGATTATTCACAAGCATAGTAATTAAAATGTAATACCAATGAGACAAGCTAATGTAGTTATAGAATGGGATCACAAAGTCTGATTTCTGGAGCTCTGGCCTGAGACTTATGTCTATAAAACTGAGATCAGCCATAAGGTTAGCATTGGTAATAAAGTGAAATAATCTCAAAAGCCACAGAAGTAGGTTATTTATAGTAAAACACAACCTAACAACATTACTCAGGGACAATGGGACAGACTAAATGAAGAACACTAATGCTATTTTGTGTTGACAGCAAAGCAAAAGAAGGGAAGAAAGATTTTATTTCCTTAAACAGGTAGAGCCAGTATAACCTTCTGGGGCATTTAGTAGAAATTAGGAGAGTGACTTATTTAGTTATACAATATGTTAGTGGAGTTAATGACATTCAGCTCCATGTTAAGAGATCTTCACGTTTCTTAGAGTAGTTAATATAACAAACTAACAGAATAGCCCCTGACCCACGTAAGGGGATCACAACTCAATAAAGGAAAGTAGTAAAGGGGAAGTACAGAAAGTAAATGAAGAATGAAATCGTTGTGAAACCCTGAGGCAGACTAGCAACTGAGTTTACAGGTGCAAACACAAGTGGGAACTTTTGGAGGAAAAGGAGAGACTGAAAGAAATTAGAGATTAGCATGAATGATCAGGACTAAAGGAAAGCAAAAAAACAATTTAATATCTTAGATGGACAGAAAATACTGCGACAGGTTTCATGATCTGATAAGTCAGACCACTGCTCTTTTGCACAGCCCTCTGTATTTACTGTAGTAGTTAGAATGTAAACACTGAAAAACTGGAGAAGATACTTTTATTTTAGGGAATTGTACGCTGACAAATTATTTACTGCTACATCAGGAAGAAAGAAGAAAACTTTTTAAATGACACATGCCACTCAAATGGTTTGAGCAGGAGCCATAGTAAATAAATGTTATATTTATACAGCTTTTCCTAGTTTACGAAGCACCTTTGTAAAAGGATTATATAGGCTAAATGTAGTTTTCTGATTTGGTATTAAAGTAACAAAAATATAAAGCATTCAACCAAGCCAATCCCTTGTTAAGAATCCTGACAATGTGATTATAATAATACTTTGGGTGACCATATTAAATATCAGGTATATTATGATGAATGTTTGGTCTGTATATCTGTTTGCATTCCACAGTTACTTATGAGAAGTAGTAAAGCAGTCAGTGGGCGGGCATACACTTATTTCTCAGGGCAGTTGCTAGTGTACTTTCAAATCTCAAGGCTTAGTTAGACAGTGAAACAGTCATACTTCTGTTCATTAAGAAATACGATCCTTTTGCTTATCCTTAAATTACTTACATATACGTTTCACGGGTAATCTCATCCTGAAACTTGCTAACAGGCAAATTCTAGTGTCTGGTGTTAAAAATAAATATTTTGGTCATAAAATGCACACAAGTCTGTGTACCTGTGTTATACGAGATTTACATTAACAGATATGTTTTTGTGCAATATATTAGTCTTAAATCTGAACTATATAATTATTCTACCCATATAACTCATTCTTAATCACGAAGCCAGAACCTTTCTTCAAGGGCACATACATATTCATTTAATGCTATATTATTATTCAGATGTGCACAACAGATCTGCAGAATGTGTGCTATTACTAGTTATTATGATTTTAAAGTTCATATCATGGTTATATGTTTAAGATGATTAAAATTTATACTATTAAGCAATGTACAAAATAAAAAAAGAGAGACAAAGTAGTAAAATGGCTTTATAGATAATGGAATGGCACTCTCAATTTAAACTGCAAATGCTCTAAAAAGGTACTTCTTAAGGGACCTCTTAAAATTGATATCTCAGTTGCATACTCAAAACAAACCTGGTAGTGAATCCTAGAAGACTTGCGGCATAAGAAATAAATGAACAAAAGCTTTCTAAATACATCACCGGGAAGCAATTACATTTCTCACCTTCTGCGTTTGGCTGAGAAACCAGACAGTATGATACAAGTCACACTGATATATTCCTTTTTATGAAAAACCAACAGCAAACCATCATCCACTGCTATTTAAAACGTGGCTGACAGTTCACTCCACTGCTGTGGAAGGTTTAACACATAATACCGTGTAAGAATCAGCTTGCAGTTTGAATTACAGAGTCAGAATAAAATGTCCACAACTGAAGAATACACACTAGTATTTTTATTTTCCTTTTAGTAGACTGTATAACATTCTTAATACATGTTCATCGCCTGCATATTTACAGCCCTCAGAGTTATAATTCTGCAGCATGGTGATTCAAAGATCTGTAGAGAATCCTTGGGGCCTCTTACAACATTCCCATGAATGGATATTTAGAAGACACACACACACACACACACACACACACACACACACACACACACACACACACACACACTGGACAGTATTATACTTCAAGAGGAATTACTTTGTTTCTAGAGTTAACTAGAGATGGGGCATCTTGAAGGCAACAGAAATATCATCATAGAGAAAATGGAGCTCCTTTGGATCATCAAACCAAATCTTTGTAAAACACCTGGACTAAACACCTACATTTCTATTAAAAGTGTTTTCATAAATCTCTCTCAGTCTCTTTTATTGAAAACAAGATGATTTGTTCTGGAAATCTACAAAAAGGTTTGAAAAGAAAGTTGGATTTCAAAGACTTGCACTACTATATTGATTTATCAAATGAATTTCAAGAAACCATAAGGCGAAAATGTTTTCAAAATGTAAAAATGTTAGGGAATCCTTGATATTCCAAGCAGGACAATTTATAAAAATTAAAGTAGCAATGCAAGATTCTGTTTAAACAAGGAAAAAGGAATTATCTTGCTTGAAATGACTGAGTCACTGTGTGACATATCTTAACTATGGTTAACTGATATTGATATATAACACAAGTACTGTAAGAGGATAGAGGAGGATTAGCCAGTGTGGATACCCCGCCCCATTGGTAAACGTTTGGTCAAATGAGGTGTGTTTTACTTCTGCCAAATAAAACACACCACCAGCTTTGACATATTAAGATCGGGTGTATTTTATCTCCACAATTAAAACACCTGGCTATTCTGACCCCTCACCATCATAAAGCCCTTACAACTAGGGCGGAGTTCACTGTAAAACTATTAAAATTGACTGCAAGAATGCTCATCCATCTGTGAAGACTAAATAAAACAGTTTTTCTAAAAACTGCACCAGTTGCCTTATTCCTCAGGAGAGGAAGAGTAGATAAGCCATCTACAGGTTAACTGTGGATCAGATTTGCTTGTATCCCAATCAAAGTCTTGTTTTGTTTGTCCTGAAATCCAGATCCATGGATTACAGGTAGGATATCTCAATCTGCCTTTAGTGAGTGGATCTTTGGCATTCTTGATACCCATTGGTTCTAGGGATTTAACATCAGTGGACAATGAATGTGTGTCCAGTATAAGGCGGCTTGATAGTCAACAGCTGGGGGGAGGAGGTAATTCAACTAAAAAAATAATATCACAATTGCTTTGGCACTTCATACGGAATGTCATCAGGACCTGGATTAGGCGTAGATGCTTAACCAGCATTAAACAGTTTAGTAATGCCATGCCATAAGTGTGTAGTGTTATGATAATGCACAAACTGTTAAGAGGTCTATTTTACTTTTCAAGAGATTAGATTTGAGTCTATTATGGATGTCTCTATGTTAGACCTGAAGCTCAGGCAATCTTTTTATCTGATATTGCCTGCAGAGATGGTGTTACCCAGGGCAGAGATTTAGACTTTGCCTTTATGCACTCCATTAGTAGCCATGCTTTTAAGCCATACTTAACTAACTATGCTGGTTAATTTCCTATAGCAAATTGTATATTCAGCCCATTAAGCTTAAAAATGTGTTATGGGTTTTCTATGTCACGGGAGGGAGGCTTATAGCTTACAAGGAAGAGGTATGGAATTTTGCTTATGGTGATTTGATTGTGGAGAAACTCATCTGCATTATCCTGTTTAACCAGCCTTAAGGTGTATTTATTTTTGAAGTAAATTGAGACACCTCCACCTTTAGTCCCTTCTGGACTAAATGTGTGGAATGCATTATAGCCTTGCACTGCTGGGTAATCTCTACATCTTTAAACCATGTCTTAGTGACTGGACAGCCATTAGCATTCTCTAGAGTGAGGACAGCCTGTAGGCAGCGGAGTTTCTTGTCTAGACTCCTAGCATTGAGCAGTAATATCTTTAGATTTTTTTATTTTTTTATTTGCTATTTTGGAAGTATTTTCAGTTTGACGTTGCCTAAAAAAGGCACTGTGGGGGAGGAGAATGTTTTAGCTAATATTCAAAAACCTAGAGGGAGACATGCAGACCATCCCCTGCAGAGCTGAGTGTCCGGTTAACTATCTTCTCACATGCTGACAAATATTGCACCCCTTAGAATGACACCAGAAACTAAGCCAATTATTAAAGTCAGTCATCTTTTGTTTGTATTGTGGCATCATCCTTGTAGAAGGTAGAATGCTGCTCACTGCTAGGCTCATACCAGTCTGAGATACATATTCCAAGAGCTCCATGATGTCTCTCTTCATATAGTCTAGGAAGGTATGTCTCAGGTCATTTACACCCATGTGGACTATGATTGACTCATACTGGTACTTGTGGTCCAATGAGTGCTTGTGTAATATGGTAGATCCTGTTCCATGATAAGCAACTGACAATGACTTTCTCCTTACTCAGCCTGGTGAGAGGGATATGAATGTGTCTCACAATGTATTCTCCAATGACTAGAATTTTGGGTTGTGTGGAGGTTTGCCTTATGGGCTTAGAAGTAGTTGTCCCATGAAATGTGGCTGTATGTGTTGATGTGGGCATTATTTTGAAAGAGTGCATTTGGGGCTGCTAAGGGCATTTGTTATGTATGCTTCATCTAGGAGGCCTTTGGGGTTTAGGAAAGTTACATTTAAGTGCCTCAGCCTATGTGTCTGCTTCGTGCTGTGTGTGATGGCTGCAACGTGCATAATACTGACAAACTGATTGACCATAGGATTGCTTTTATGTGAGAGCTTTACCTCTAGTGACTTTGTGTAAATATATGTCTCATGTACCTTATCAGTGTGTTTGAGAATTAGTTGATTGTCAGTAAATATGAGGCAATTTCTACATTGCCTTAGGATGCCCATATCCACCAGGCTAGTAACAGAGATAGTGAGAAGGTTCATATCCTTGGCAATAGATCCTTTGTTATTGATTATGTGGTTATGGTGAGAATATAGACTAAAGCTAGGAGTATCTGATTTGCAACTCTGGGGGCAGTGCTTGTCACTGCAAACTAGTTATTCTGTATGAAAATAGGTACTGGCGAAATTGCAAGGGTGCTTTGACAGGAAAAAATTTACCTCAAAGTGCCTGTATCTATACAGGACACTTCCAAACACTTGATGGGAAACTGCTGAAGTAGACCCTGTTGGTTTATGGATGAAAAATGTAGGGGGATATTCTGAAGTTTGGTTAGACAGCAGCTAATCAAGCAGTACTTACTGAAAAGAAAGAATTAGCTTTGTCAAAATGATGAAAAGAGGGGTTTCACCTGATTAGTTACTACCTGGCTACTACTAGTGCTTGTCTCATCACAACTTCATGCTGCTGGGATACAATACCCCTTTGCTTCTTCTCTCACCAGAAGCAAAACAGTAGCACCAATCCCAAGATGAGAAGCAGGCCACATACCCTTTGGTGAGTGATAGTCTTGTCCCAGATGATGCAGGGGTCTGAAAGGCTTGTTGTAGCCTTTCCCTAGTCGATGTCTTGAACAGCAGCGAGACCAATCAGGAAGGTCCCACACAGACACTGACTGTCCAGTCAGAAACAGTCAGGAATCAATGCATTCTATTCTTCTTACTAGAAGCAAGCCAGTAACACAAATTCCAAGCTGGCATCTATGAAGCAGTTATCAGGCTTTCTGGTGATCAGCAGTCTCCAGGTAATAATGTCCCTATGCTCCTTCTCTCACCAGGAGCAAAACAGAAGCACTAATCCCAAAATGGCTACTAAGAGGCAGAATGTGAGTTCTTCAGTGATTGGTAGTCGTGGAGCAAATGTTGTAGATTTAAAGTTAAGCCAGAAAAAATGGCTAAAATCCTAAGAATTGCAGTGTTCACTAAGCAGGTAGATATGAAACGGAGTAACTCGAGCTTTAGCTGTCTAGAGGGAGAGCCCCTAATTTTAAAAGAGCAAAATAGATTGGATGGGGTGGGCACTTAGTAGTATGGGTCTATGGAATGCAATGGGAGGGCCAATGAATTTAAATAGCTGAAGAGAGACTGACTTCACAAAATGTTAATTCTGTGCTGACAAGAGCCAATGAAAGAGGAGAGTGAAAAATTATGCGGTCAAATTAACATAAAGGGTGGTCAGCTAGTGAGACAGTGACTTTAAAAATACAAGAGCACCAATGTGGGTTTGTGAGGAAAATGTAATTTCTGTGTGACTCACAAAAGACACATCTCTGATTTCATTCCTAGTTTAAATATGCAATAGAAAACAGAACACAGTCAAAACACAGTGTAATGAAAACACAACACAATTTACAAAGCAGAAGAAAGTAATAAAGCAATGTACATTACAAGAAAACAATATAAAGAAAAACAAACTAATCTTCCCTTACAGCACTCTATGTCAGAGTCTGAATGACATTTCCAGTGAAGCCTTGCAATGTTTTAATTTTTGGGTGACTTTTAAGTGACCGCCTCTAATTTCTGTGTCTCCTGTCTCAGGAAAAGCACTACTTAAACAGATCCTATTTACAAAACTTAGATATGCACTACTATCTCCGATCATTCTTCAGTCTTACACAAATGAGTCCCTTTCACAAACGTGTTAATAAAATGCTGATTTATATTGCTGGCTGAACCAAGAATCAATCACTGTCAAAAAGCACGTTGACTGCCCATTACACAGATCTACATTACTAATCACCACAATGATTTTCAAATAATTTAACCTTAAATACTGCCTTATTCTCCCACAAGCTATCAGCTAGGGCATCTGTATGCACCCATAAAAATCACAGTGACAATTCCCTGCCTTTGAATTAGCCATCGCTTTAGTCTAGCCATTGATGGGAAGGCTTTCTCTAAAATTAGGCCACCATGCTGGAATCAGCTTCCACTAGATGTCAGTAACCCTAAAATCCTCCTGGCTTTTCAAAGTAAACTATGAGAAGAAATTTGAATCTCAAGCTGTATATAACTGCTTCCATGACTTTGGGCAAATCTTAAAATGCTGCCTTTTGAGCAATATGCTATATGAGATACTTTAATAAAGTGGTAAAACATATATGCCTTATTGTAAATATGCATGTGCTTCTATTTACTCACGAGAACGAACATCTAGCACTTTGACGTGTGTGTGTGTGTGTGTGTGTGTGTGTGTGTGTGTGTGTGTGTGTGTGTGTGTGTGTGTGTACACATAGAGAGAAAAAGATAAAGAGATAGCAGTAGTTCATACTGAGCAAAGAAATAGTTTATCTACACTTCTTATCCACCTCTAACCATGTGCTATATGAAGACATAAACAGATGATATCTTTATCTTGATGTCTGCATGTATGTATGCAGATTCTTTATCCTGATTTGTCTTCCATTGCTTATTAAGGTAGGCCACATCTGTCAAGCATTCAATGTGTTGCAACTGTCTGGAAATCAGTACTTTGAACTTATGTTATTATTACATGTATGTAATTTTTACTTCTGTCCATACATCCTGCTCATCTGTTGACAGCTGCTTCATTGCTAATCAGCTGCATCAAATGGACTTTCAGTTCCTAAAAAAAGTAGCAACAGTGAGCACAATGCATTGTAAGATTTCGAAACCTAATACTTTGTAACTTACCGTAAATTTTAATTATTGTGTTTTATAAAACGACCCCCCATTAAATATTCAAAAACGTGCATGCTGATTGGTCAGCGTGCACGTTGTAAATCAGAGTTATAGTAATGGAAAAAGGTCCGGTCACCTGGACTTTTTCCATTACTATAACTCTTTTTTCACACTGTTTCGCTATGTTAAACGAGTTTAACATAGCGAGACAGCTTTAAAAAAAGCAATGGAGAATCTCCGTTGTTTTTTTAAAGCTGTCTTGTTATGTTAAACTCCTTTAACATAGCAAGACAGTTTGAAAAAGCAACGGAGATCTTGCTTTCTCTGTTGCTTTTTTCAAAGCTGTCTCACTATGTTAAATGGGTTTAACATACTGAAACAACTTTAAAAAAAGCAACAGAGATTCTCCGTTGCTTTTTTTAAAGCTGTCTCGCTATGTTAAACCCATTTAACATAGCGAAACAGTTTGTAAAAAAAGCAATGGAGATCTTGCTTTCTTCGTTGATTTTTTCAAACTGTCTCGCTATGTTAAAGGAGTTAACATAACAAGACAGCTTTAAAAAAACAACGGAGAATCTCCGTTGCTTTTTTTAAAGCTGTCTCGCTATGTTAAACTCGTTTAACATAGCGAAAACAGTTTGTAAAAAGCAACGGAGATCTTGCTTTCTCCGTTGCTTTTGCCCACAGTTCTGATGTACTGCGTACGCATACGCATGCGCATACATCAGAACTGCCGCAGAATACCAGAAAGCTGCGGAAGGGCAGCAAGGAGGCATTATATCAATGCCATTATTTAAGAAAAGTAATAATTTTTTTTCTTAAATAATGTCATTGTGTAATAGCAATAACCCACTTCTGGGTGTGGGTAATGCTGGATTTACCCACGGTTGGCTTTGTTTGGCCATTCGGGCTTTGCCCTCGTGACCAAACCACGTCAACTGTGGGTAAATCCAGCATTACCCACACCCAGGCGTGGGTTATTGCTATAATCAATACTTCATTTGTTTGATCCTAGCATAATCTGAGTCATGGTTAATAAGGGTATTTGGACCAGCCCACTTACCCAGTTAATAAATGCAATAACATAAAATAAAAACAAATATGACAAGTATGGAGAAGAATGTGCTATTAAAGAACACAACTGCAGAGTTCAGTTTGAGGGCAATAATTTGGTCCAAATTATATGTTTAAAAGCATGGATGAAGGTGAATAGGCAATACACCTGGAGAGACTATAGTAGCAAGCTGTATTAATTTTTCTGTAGAACCAACAAGACTGAAAAATGGACAATAAATGTGTCTGCCATGAATTTTACCGAGGTTGTATTTAATCTGGAAATATAATAGCACCCAAGGGTGCTTTCTCTGTTTGTCATGATTCCTAGAGAATGTCTAACAAGATCACTGAGTGAATGACTAGTTCTGAGTACTCATTAGAGTTAGATTTTCAGTCAGTGTTGAAATCTACCATTCCAATCAGCATGTTTAATTTTGGATGAGAACCATAAAAAAAATCTAATTTGTGGCTTCTCTAGCCAAGTATATAAGAAGATACATATAATATATATATATATATATATATATATATATATATATATATATATATATATATATACACACACACACACATACATATACATATACACTCAGTAGCCTATTATACACATACATACATACAAATATTTCAAGCACAGGCATTAATGCCCTTCTAGCTTGCCAATATACCAAAACATTTATTCCCATAATAAGTGTCCAGTCTGTTCTTAAAAATATGTAAACTTGTACTTGCTTTAATGTAATTTAGTATTCTGTTCCATGCATCAGCTTCTCTGTCAGAGAACCAATTACTACACTTCTCATTCCTACAGAATCTCTCGTTTTTAATTTCTCCAAATCTTTTGGGTTTCTAATACAATGACAGGAATGGACCCCATTCCAAAGTCAAAGTATGATTAAAGATCATGAAATTAGTATTGTTTCACTCTTTGATGTTAGCCAAAAGTGCTCTTTGCAGCACCCGCATTATGCCCAATAATGACTCCTTCTGCAGTTTGTATGGTGTTACATGAATTGGTAACATATCTAAATACAATTGTAAATTCTTTTTTGTAAGATCAGTTGCTCCTATTACTATTGGAACTGTCTGGGTATCTTTCTTCCACATGGCTCTCATTTCTGCCTGCAGATCAAGGTATTTTATGACTTTGTGTCTCTCTGTATGCAAGGCACTGTAGTGCCTAGGTGTGGCGATTTCAATGATCGATGCTACTTTTGTCTTCTTTCTTTGGACCACTATATCCAGTTTTCTAGCATCTGTCTTCTGAACTGTTGGTATTGGATGATCCCATGTGATATAAACTTCATCATTTTCTGTGATTCTTTGTGGTTCATGTTTCCAGTGTTTTTAGCCATTTCGATACCATAATGTTTGCACAATCTCCAGTGTAACAATCTCGCCACATTATTATGCTTTTCAGTATACAGTCCCTCTGCCATTAGTGCGTCGCAACCAGCAACAAGGTGTGTGACTGTTTCCAATTCGGTTTTACAAAACCTACATAGGTTCATAAGTTCATAGGTAGGTACTAGGCTATTGGCCCAAGGGCCAAAGTAAGCCTAGCCAACAAGGTTCCCTGGCTTACGCCACCCAAGAAAGTTAATTTCATGTGCCCCTGTTGAGCAGAGCTACAGATGTGATCCTCAGGATGTATTCCCCATTTCCCATCCACTCATCATCAAGATTTTTCTTGAAGAGTGCTAATGAGGAACTTTGCTTGACATAGATGGGTAACTTATTCCAGAGTATAGGAAGTCTCTGGGACAGGAATCTATCCCTCCAGCATGTCCTGTTTATTGTGGTGACAAGGTTTAGTTCCCTAGAGCATGTAGCTCAGAGGGATTGAGATTTCTTTAGGTGTAGCATATCCAACAGCTCTGGGTTTAACATAGCTTTATATGTTAGGCAGAGATCTCCTTGGAGGAGGAGATATGCTACAGAGTAAAGCTGGAGTCTTTTGAGATAGTCAGTGTAGGGCATCTGTTTGTGGCCAGTAATCCTCTTTGTGAGGTACTTCTGTTGCCTTTCCAGCTGCTGCAGATGTCCTGTGAGGTACATTCCAAAAGGGTCATTGTACTCTATAATGGGTCTAATGAGTGCCAAGTAGAAGGGAACAATGACCTCTTTTTTCCTGGATGAGAACCCTTTTGTGATGAGTTGTGCCACATAGAAGGATTTCCGGACTACTGTGGCGATGTTATTATCGAAGGAGAGACTATTGTCCACCTGGGTCCCAAGGTCTCTTATCACACATTCAGCATTAAGTAGACTGCCATTTATGTGGTAGTTCATGGGTACAGAGTTTTTACCAAAGGGGATGACAATGCACTTTTTGGCACTGAGCTTGAGGCCATGCCTCTGACACCAGGCATCTGTCTCATTGAGGCCCTTCTGTAGGATGTCCGCATCATTTGGGGACTCGACTATGGCTCCTAATTTGCAGTCATCTGTGAACTTTGTTAATCATGTCTGTTTCTCCCACATGTTCAATGGACTTTGTAAACCAGTGTGTATGTAGCCCACTATCTTGGGCTGCCAATATTAACCTTTCATTTCTTGATGTGAAGTCACCTCTCCTTAACCATTCCTGTGTTTGTTCTTGATCAACATGAGGCTTTTCCAGAAGTTTTCTATACTTACAACTATATTTATGTTTTTCCCACATTTCTTGCCTTCTCGTCTGGTCCTTCACTTTATATTCTTTCTTTTGTTTTTTTAGCACATTCAGTTGCTGCCTGGTTTTTATCTACTTCTGGTTTGACTTCCATTCCTGCTTGACGTTGATATCCTTCTGCTAAATTAAGCAGATATGTCATCTTAGATGTATTCTCCTCATGTTTCAAAACTTTCACTACATTTGGATCTTGGGAGGTCAGTAGATATGTGTGGAGTCCCACGACTGCAGATCAATACATGTAATCAATTTCAAGGAGGCCCATCCCTCCTTCGGAACCGGGAATATATAATCTTGGTATACACTGATTTTTATAAATCATTTGGTGAGCTTGTTTTAATATCCAGTCTATCCAACACTTTTTTGAGGCCAATCAATCACTCAAAAACTATACGTTAGGACAGGAACAGCAAATTGATTTATAGCTTGGATCATGTTCCTAGATGTTAATGCTGTTTTCAGGATTAATTTAAGTCTTCTAAAGTACTCCTTACTGAGTTTTATTCACATTTGTTCATGTTTTATTGCCGATCCTTCATCAATTCCCAGGTATTTATACACTCCATCTTGCTCAAGTTATTTTATATCACATTCTTGTCCCAAACTGATGTTTTCCTGGTGCTGCAGTTTTCCTTTTTTGAAGGTTGCTTTTGTACATTTATCAAGACCAAATGACATTCCAATATCATCTGAAAAAGTTTTGACAACCTGCAGCTGTGCTTTCAGTTCATCATCTGATGAGTTATACAGTTTTTTAAATCATTGACAAAGAGAAGATGAGAAGTCATTAGGCTTTGTTGCTTTCTAGGAGCCAGATTGTAGCCATGCCCTAATCTGTTAAGTAAACAGCTTAATGGCAAGGCAGAATAGCAGCGGTGACAAAGAATCACCCTGGAATATCCTCCTTTGAATTTTTATCTCTTGGATAATAATCTGTCCTTTATCATGGCTTAATTCCAAAGTGGTCTCCCACTGTTTCATGGTTACTGTAATGTAATCAATCAGTGTAGGGTGTTGTTGTCATTGTTGTTTGTCTTTCGGCTTTTCCCAGTTAGGGGTTGCCACAGTGGAACTCTGGTCTGCTAATGATTGGCAGTTAGTTTTATGGTGTTCAGTTGCCAGCCCGATGCCCAACCTTCAACAAAGGCACCCCATTCAACGCATGTCTTTCAAACGCACAATTGACCGCGGGGAGGACATGCAGACTCCACACAGAAGGCAGTCCCAACCCAAACCGAGAATCAAACGGGAGAACCTCTTGCTGTAAGGCAACAACACTACCGCTGCACCACCATGGAGTATCTTATACATTTTAACCACTTTTTGATCCATGAATGTGAGATATTATCAAATGCTTTTTTTTGTAGTCAATCCATGTCATACTTAGATTCTTCCCCTTCTTACAGTTCTCCACTATAACTTTGTTTAACAGCAAATGATCCTTTGTTCCATATGACTTTCTTTTATTGCCCTTTTGTTCTACTGCCATAATTGAGTTTTCTTCTAAATGACTATAAACTCTGTCGGCGTCAGTTCCCATGTATAGTTTATACGTCGTTGGAAGACAAGTTATTGGTCTATAATTTTTAGGGTAACTTGCAGGTTCACTCTTAAGTAAGAGCATTGTTTTTCCTGTTGTTAACCAGTGCAGTGTGTGTAACATTCTACAAGGTACCTGCCATTAACTAAACTAGAAATCTACACATATTTACATTATGTATATATTCTGTGCTTGAGATTGCAAACTGAAATGTTATGGAAATGTAAATTACAATTTAGATACTTATAAATAGTCTTTTAGAAGTGTATGCCTATGCTTTCAGATTTCTAGTTTAGTTAATGGCATGTACGTTGTAGAATGTTACTTTAAATTGAAAGTGCTTGTTCACACCAGAACAATGTATTGGTTGGTTTTAATCCTGTGTCTCAAGGGGATATTTAAACCAAGAGGTCTTTTTAAAATGCATTAGACATCTGAAGAAGTGGGGTTACCCACGAAAGCGCTTGTGTAGAATAAAGATTTTTATACTGGTTTCTACAGCCGTCTCCAAGTCCTGGTGTTTTGCTTTTTAGTTTGGATCTGTTCTGTACATGACAAGTGAGTTCTAAAGCTTTGGTGGCAGTCTTGTGTTTTTGTTCTTTATGAGCTTCATTGAAATTATTTTGCAGCATTTATTTCCCTCCTTTGAACTGAATGTTTCCATTGATTTTAATAATATTGACACTTGTCACTTACATTTTATTTTTGTTTGCAGTGTGACATTATTTGTATCAGTTCTTGTTTTTTATTATTATTTATTTATTTATTTTTATTTATTTTACATTTGTTGACTGGGTTAGTCTAACTGGATACATATCCATTTTCAGCAGAGGCCCGGGGAGAAAAGCTCCACAATAAAAACGACAGATAGAATTACATACAGATAAATTCTTAATAACATAATAGAAAGAGACACAAAATTACATACAAATAAATTCACAATTCCATGATATGTAAGTAACCGAAATATGGATACGTTAAGCAATAGAGAGGATTAAGATTATAAGCTCAGAGGAAAGGATGAAATTTTTATCCCAGAAGTCGACCCTAGTAATTATGAGGTGAAGGCAGGTAAGAGGAGCTAGAATCCTATAGACGTACAGAGATGAAGGCTTGGTGATTAGAGGAGATACGATTGTAGGGATCTAGAGCAAAGAGAAGAGAGAGAGGCCATTAGGTAGTAGCATGTGGGTGGTATGCGACTTTTAGGATTAGTCAGGATTAGCACAAGGACATAGCCAATGTGCCTTAAAGAATAATTTAAGATTAATTTTGAAATGGCTGAGAGAGGTAGTTAGTCTTAGGTTATTAGGAAGGGAATTCCAGAGCTTTCCAATGGAATTGGCATAAATTATTATTATAAAGTGTTCAGCCCAATGGTGTAGTTTTGTGGTACAATAATGACCTCTTGTTGGCACTCCAATTGGTCCCCAAAGGATTTTTCTTCAGATCATTCATTTGTCTAGGAAATTTGCTCTTCTGAGGTAGTATAATATGAGGTGCTATAAGCAATTCTTTGAAGTGACTCATGATTGTAGAGCACTGAATCCTGTTTTTATTTCCAAGCGTCCTCCTGGAGTGAACTCTCACTATAGCATTGTCCTCCTTGGCTGCATGAGATACCCAGAAATCTTAGTTCTTATCACAAGCCAAACAGAAGAACCTATTCTTCACTGGTCTAATACAAGGTAGTAAGCTGTCAGTGAAAAATGTGGCATTACTTTGGAGATGTTGTGTGATGTTGACTTATACCCATCATAGAGGTTTAGTTGGAATAATGTTTTTAAGCTGTTTTTGGCAATGTAGTGCCCCTCCATGTGCTTCCACTGTATAGATCTCCAGGTGGACTAAAACTGCTGTAGGAAATTGTATGTGTTTTAAAACTGAGACATAGATGGACTGGGCTCTTAGAGAGGATACGTGTGCCTTTGTGTATGTCATAAATATATCATGTGCTCAAGAACAAACTGTAAGTACTACATCATCTACTAGTCACCTGGTAGTGTGTGACAACATTTGTTTGTTTGTTTATTTATTTAACTGTGAGCATTCCTACAAGACTTCACTGACTTTTTCATTGGCTCTGTGTCACTTTACCCTAACTATATTATTATGGTGATTGCAGTAACTAGAGCATGAATCAATTCATGACTCTTCTGAAGGAAGTATTATATAGTATACAATATTTCAGGTCTGTTCAGATGTGACCTCTACCCCCAAAGTAAAGAGTAGTCTCTTAACTTGACATTCCAGCTCAGTGTGATGACCTCTACTTTGGTGGTGGAATCAGTAGCATGATCTGACCACACCCCAGACACTTTGTCTTATACCTTCCTTGTATATGACCACATGATGTTTAGGTGGTGCAGTAAAGGAATTTAGGTAGTGTCACTACTGAATACCTGGCACTGTCCACTGTAAGTTCTCTCTAGACAGAACTGCAAATGAAGACTATGACCACTGCTTTCAGTCATTTCACATTGTTTTATGTACATTGGCTTGTGTCAGGGTTTATTTGTTTACTTACTTCTTTATTTATTTATCTGTTTGTTTGTTTGTTTAATGTTATTGTATTTTATTTAAATGAGCTGGTCTAGCAACCCTTTTCAGTCACAGCATGATCCAAAATTGCAAATACAAGCAGTTAAATAGTAAAAATGTACACAGCAATGACTTATACAAAAAAGTTATAATAGTTTCAGCATTGAACAATACAAATACATGCAGCAGGAGTTTTCTGATTCTATATAATACAGAAAAAAAATATCTGTGCAATCACCTAAGATGAGAGGTTCAAACAGGACATAGTCCAAGTAATTCAAACAGGAAGTAACAGAATTTTATGGTGCTCATTTATTAGTACAATTTGATATTGACATGTATAATAATAATACAATGTACAATGTACGTGACTGTGTAACAGTAGCTGTGTACCAAAACTTGTAAACTATGTTTTAACACTAAGCACAATATGCACCATCACTCAATAATGCTTTAAAGAAAAGAAATTGAGAGATAGGATAGTGGTGAAATGGGAAGCAAGCAGGTGGAAGAACAAAGTGAAAGGAGGGCAGGAATGTGCAGGAGGGAGGTAGGAAAGAACCATAACTATCCATTTCATCAAGAACAAAAAATTAACTTATGTGCAGAATATTAGCTGAATTTGCACTGTCACCTCCAGAAAGAGCGGTGACTACAACACAATCATGTTATATAGCCAATTGGACCAAATCAAGTGTATCAAAAAGACCCATGTTCGAAATGGAGAGCTATGTATGGGATGATTTTTTCTGGGACAGGTGCCCTTTTTTAGGAGAGTGAGAGGAATGTTGGGGAAGGGATACAGGTATGTCTGGATAAGGTAGGTTGGGTAGGTAAGGAAGCAATTGCAGACAGACAAGACATACAAGACAAGACACAGGGACAGTGAGGGACACAATAGGTTGGTGAATGCCATGGTTAGGGTGAGGGTAGGGACATAGAGAACCCATGGACATCAAGCTGGGTGACAGTGAGAATCAAGTCCTCACCCACTGGAATGTCATCACTGTCACCTCACTGCACCAGTGGCAGCAGTACCTGACATCTGCAGCTCCTTCTCATGTTATTAAGTAAAATGATGGAGAGCAGTGTCCCTATCTGGCGTAGGCATGCACCAACAGTGCAGAGCACAATTCTATGCACCAACCCTGGCAGTTCATCATGGGTGATAAAATCACCACCTCTGCCACTTCTCTCAGAGGGAACCACTGGCCTATCCTGTGGGGCAGAACTACCTGGGAGCCAGGTAGAACAGGGGCAGCAGAGGGGATGTTGCCAGATTGCATCACAGATGCGCTGGGCCTCAGTGCTGTAGCCAGTGGTGTGGGGGTAGGAGCATTCTGTGGGCCAGGCCTACCCTGCTGTGCTGTGGGGAAAAAAAAGAGAAGATAAGGGTTGGGGTGAGAGAAAAAAAGGATAACATTAGTAACTTCATATGTGACATACAATGCATTGATATACAATTATTTGACTATTCTGTTAACTTTACTCTTAAGATTACCAACTCCTAACAACTGCCATTTTTACTTTTAAGACTACCTGTCTCATAACAGATATACACTATACTACAGATTGCAGATTGCACATATGTGTGTTCTAATTATACAGATTACAGTTTACAGCACACCATTTGTGACACTGGTATAAAGGTTTGAATTTACCTTAAAATACTGATGACAAATTAACAGTATTGTATAGCTGGGATGTGTGGTATCTGAACCCATGACCTCTGACTACTGTTTAATATAGTACTGTTGGTTTAATGCATGCATAGTTTGCTTTTACAGTTGAGAGATGCCTGCTCACTTTCATATTAGAATACTGAACTGTTGGTTTATGCTACACAGTAATGTATGCATAGTTGATTTTACAGTTGAGATATGCATGCTCATTTACATACAACTGTATAAGATACCCAAAACAACTTTCTTAAACTTTTAATGCTACAGCAACAGTACTGTTCTGCTTCATACATACCACATTCTTTTCTCAGCCAGGCCAATCTAGCAGCATAGGTTCTCACATTCAGTTCTCTCTCTCTCTCTCTGTGTCAGCTGTGGAAAAAGCAGAACAGAACAGAATACCATTATGAATGCCAGCCTGACTATATTCAGATTTTAACTCTTACAAATAGTCTCTGTAATTGATACTCACACATCTGTTGGTGTCCTCAGTCCTACAGTCCTCAATTCAGTATTCAAGGGTATCCCTCTTCCTCCTCCAGAGGTAGTAGTAGTGGTGTCTAAATTGCTTGTGAGGGATACTGGTAGCAGTAGTCACAGCTCAGGCAAGACTATCCCATGCTTCTGACTTGTACTCTGATCTGGAATAGTCCATCTGCAATAGCCTGGGCCCATGTTCCTTCACTAAGCCTGCCATGCCTACCACATATCTAGACCAATGTAGAATGATGTTTTCCCAACAACTGCAGTTACTGCATTTACTGGGAGTGTGCACACTGATTTAAAATGTTGCATGATGCTTACCATCACGCAAAGACAGTGCTAGACAGTGAGCAATGGTAAGCAGAGTGCAACATTAGCAAGCAATGCAATTTCAGGGTGATTAGATGTACAGGCCTTTTTGTATGTGTTTTAGGCAAAAGTGAAGCCCCATAGCAGGAATATACTGCCAGGAGTATAGTACACAGTATATTTTCTATTTTTGACTGTCTGCTTCCTTGGTGGTCCGAGTTCTCTGGTTCCAGTGTTTGCTGTATGCAGCACATCATGCAGAGTAGTGTTAAAAAAAGAAATTTAAATGAAGAAAACTGATGAAAGGGAAAAGAAAACACCATGCTGTCATACAATCCTAAGATCTGAATATCATGGCATGACCTGTGATGTGCACCATACATTTGGACTGGAAAATCCTGTAAGAGACATGTTAAAAAGTAATCATAAATATTGCAGTTTCTTACTTCACAATTCTCACAAGATCATATGTCTACCTCTGAAATGGATTGACAAACATGGCCATTCCATCAGTACACGTCTAAGTCATGCATACAGGTAACAGTGCAAACACCTGTGCGTCACATTATTGTTAAATACATTCTAGCATATGCAGTATGTATGTAACAAACTGTAACCATACCTTCTGAGATTCAATACTCCTCTGCACAGATATAAGGAAGAAAATGTTTTCTCACACTGTTCCAAACATATAGAACTCTCCTCAACATCAGCTTTCCTAGCTATAGGGTTGCCTTTTTATATGCTGTACATTATTAATGGATTGCAGCTGTGAGTGATTACTGTTTCGGAGGAGGAAATCACAACAACACTGCAGGCTGCCTTACTTCCACTGGGTGTGTTAGCTTAGGTCTATAAAGTGTCTCTGGGGAGAACACAGGCTTTTCTCATCAACATAACACTGAGGCTACAAACTATGCCACGATGCATGTGGATGGATTAAAAAGCGTGTCACTGTAATCTGTCTGTATAGGATGAGGTCACGTCTGCCTGGCCTCCAGACCAATGTCTGGCCATGCCTTGGTGGAGTTACTGCATATCCAAAACTATCATATAGCTGATGATATCAGCAGAGTTTGTTGAGGCCAGAATAAGTGTCCCACATGCTTGTGTAAAATGCTCTTGATAATGTCAAGCAACATCTTACAGAGACAAACACATATACACATACACACACCCAGTTGATTGCAGTGAGAATGGAACCCCTACCTAAGTACACAGACTACAGAACACAGTACTTTAAGCCAGCACCACAGCTCATCTCTGACTTGGAGTGTGTCAAGAAGCACTTTATAGCTGATGACATCAACAATGTATGTTAAAGACAGGACAAGTGTCCCACATACTGGTGTAAAATGCTCTCAGCAATGTCAAGCAACAGCTCACAGACACACACATACACACACACACACACACACACACACACACACACACACACACACACACACACACACACACATACACACACGTGCACACATCCAGTTGACTGTAGTGAGAACAGAACGCGCATATCTAAGTACACAGACTATAGATCACAGTACATTACGCAAGCATTATGGCACAAGTCTTTTACAAGACTGCAGGTGAACTTATAGTAGATGACATCAGCAGGCCATATGGGAGACAGAATGCTGGGAGATATGAATAGGCTTATAGCTTCATATGGACATAGGAGACTACTAGCCTAATAGCCCCATGGTATTTAGAAGCCTAGCTGTGTCGAAATGCAAGTATCCTTATTGAACATAGTTGGATGGTCATTATTAGCAGAGCAATTTTTTTTGAGCAGCACCAACTGGCCCTATCCATGAGGATCATATATGCCACCCCAAAAGAACCTTTACAATCACCCAACCAGTAGTCAAGGTTGCACTTGAACATGGTCATTGAGGAGCACTGACTCACACACAGTAGGAGCCTATTACAGAGGAGTGTGAGTCATTGGGGGATATATCTGTCTCCCCAGCATGTTCTGTTTATGTCACAATTCTAAGTTGTAATCCCTGGGCCAAGTTATACTTGCCCAATTTAATTTGCAGATGTGCAGCATTTCCAGTAGAGCAGAGTCTGAGACTGCTCTGTAGGGCAGGCATAGGTCTTCTCTCAGTAGCCTGCATGGTAGTGAATACACTGACAGGTCTTTCAGTCTTTCCATGTATGTCATGTTTGGAGGCCCAGGTGTCTTCCAAGCAGAACTCTATGTTTTCTCCAATTGCTGTAGGTATCTGGTGAGGTACAGACAGAAGGAGTATTGTACTCAATTAGTGGTCTGATAAGGGTAGAGTACAGCAGAGGTATGACCACCCTGGTCTTGGATGTGATGTCAATATGTATGATGTGCGCAATGCAGAATGTGTGTGTCACCACTATGGACACATAATGATGAAAGTGTAGATTGCTATCAACATGCGTTCCCAAGTCTCACAACACTGTGTTTGAGCTTATATCATAATTACCAGGGGGACTTCATTGCCAAAGGAGACAATGAGCCATTGCATGCTTTAAGGATCAGTCCGTGGGTTTGGCACCAATAATTTGTGTGTGGCAGCTCCTTCCGTAATATGTTACCATCATTGGGGGACTCTATAATAGTGTGTCCAGTTACCAGTCATCTGCAAACTTGGTAAACCACAGACTATCTACCATTGCCTGCACTTCAGGGAAGTAATTTGCAAACAGTTGAGTGCCCAGAACAGATCCTTGTGGTATTCTAATGGTAATTAGCTACTGGTGGAGGTGTAATCCCCAACTCTGAGAGTGTGTGTTATGTCAGTGAACCAGTTGCCTATCCCTGTACTACTGTATGGCTTAATTCCCACATGGAAGATCTTCACTATGACACATGAACATGGGATAGTGTCAAAAGCCTTGGATAAGTCAACACAGGTTGTATGTCCTGTTATCACTCATCCAGGTCTGTGGGGTCAGTATCCAAGAAGTTCACAAGGTTCAATAAGCAAGATGTATTCTTGACAAAAACAAAATGAGTAGAGTCAGGTGTGATGAAGGTCACCTGTGCCCCTGTGGATATGGTCCATGCTGATTACTTCCCTATTCTTGCAGATAAGCCTTTTTAGGCATATGGGTCAGTAGTTGTAGTTTTGCATGTTACCAGATTGGTGTGCATTTCATAGTTCACAACATTTGCTATTACATTTTGTACAGTGGTTGATATATGTGTGGAAAAAGTACCGAGACATGAGAGCTGCAGTGCTTGGGGGGGGGGGTGACACCAGATGGATTGTAAATATGTAACATATTGTTAGATAGGGCCCTCAGTTTGTAATGTGTACACATGTAATTTCATGTCATACACAGGAAATGATCAATCAACAGCAGTAATACAATACAGCATAATATAAGCATTTCTGTAGTGCAGCAAGCAGCAGGTGTGAGCGATGGTTAGCAAAATGCATACACATGAGTGATAAACATGTTTGTGTGTGGGTTAGCAGTGCGCAAACACAAGCCACATTGCTAATGTCTGACCGTTAGTATTGAGCATCTAACATATACCTGCTGGTTATCAACACCGCATTTGCATGGAAGTAAGCAGAGCACAAAAGTGGCAAGCAATGCAATTTCAGGGTTATTGCATGTATAGGCAATTGTGTATGTGTTGTTGGCAAAAGTGAAGGCCACGCTAGTCCAGATAACAGGAATACATTTACAGGACTATAGTACACAGTATACCTGCAGTCATGCATTTACTCATAAATGTGATACATAGATTACTAAATCAATAAAAGGAATAGTGTATGAAATATGCTGTATTTGAACTCAGGACCATGTGTATGGCAGTCCTGCACCTGTTGCCACAAGAAGGTTGAGGAAACAGTTGTCTATGTTGCGCTTCATTGCTGTAAACTGCAATGTCACCACAGTAAAACAAAGGCTGCACCACTCTGTACTAGAACCCAGTACCATCTGTACTCCAGGCCAGGTTATTGCAATGGCCAAGAGCAGTAATTGAATGTATCTGGTTTCTGTTTTTGGCTGTCTGCTTCCTAGGTGGTCTTGGTATTCCTTTTTCTGCAATGCTGTGCTTCATGCAAACCAGATAAGCACAGCCAAACCTGAAATGTATTTGTTCTCCAGTTCCACTGCTTGTGCTATGTGGAACTTTTCACAAAAAGTGGAATTAAAACAAGAAAAATAAGACAAGAAAAAAAGGGAGACATACGTGAAATGAGGGAAAAGCAATGTATGATATACACAGTAGAAAATGATAGTACACATTAAATATTTCTTCATAGTTCGGGATTTGAACTTTCACACCAATGCAGCTTCAGATAATCGGATGGATGCCTTATTCCTCTTTGCCACACAAAGTGCTTTGCAGCAAATAACTGAAGTCATTCTTCACACAACCAACTGCAACAGAATGTACACTGATATCAAACCATCAGCTGTTATTTGTACATTTAATTATCTTTGTTATATTTGGACATGGTGCACTTTGTGATCACACAACCTGTTATGATTATGCTTGCAGATATACAGCTCTATCTTACATTTCTGTTTTTCTTGGCAATTTGTCACTTATCTAACCAGTAGTGTGGGACATGCAGCATGTAAGCCATTCCATACCATTGGCCTTAAAATGTGTGAGGATATTAACTGGGAGTAATATGATATGCAGTTGCCATCAACTGAATGCCAGGTTGGTGACATAAACAAGCATATACTGTTCTTTTGGGGGGAAGCATAGGTGAGTTACTGTTATGGCATGAAGAAGGGTACTCTGCTCTTTTTTGGGGGAGGCATAGCTCAGTTACTGTTATGGCACAAACAAGCATAGCCTGTTCTTTTAGAGGGAGCAAAGGTGAATTACTGCTATGGCACAAACAATGATATGATGCTCTTGTTACTCTCCTTGTTCTGCTTCCTGTCTGTTGTTTGATATTGGGAAGGGTTGTGAAGTCAGAAACTGCAGTGTGTATCATTACTTTCTAACTTCTCTCTTTAATGATTTACCATTACAAAGGTATGGTGCTAAACTGAGGGCATGCAGTGATCATCAGTATTTTTGAGAGGTAGGACTGTGTGAATCTTTGATGCCTGAGGCCTACAGCTTACTAATGGATACATATAAGTAAAATAAGTCACTGCTGTCACATGTTAAGGTACTTTCTATACAAATTCACCACCCTTTACTTGATTATTGTACCAAGCTAAGAAATACAATGATATGCCATAATATTATTAAAGAATATACTGTAGGTTCAGGACTTACCTTGCAAATACAGCAGTTGACACAGTTTTAGTTCAGTGCTGACTATGTCTGATGCAAGCAGTATACAACCAATACATGGGGAGGTAAAGTTTGTGTAAGTTGCCTAGCATCAATTGTACTATATGTATGTAAGTAGGAGAAATGTATTAGGCACCTAGGCAGTCAGTGAATGTGCTATGCGTTGTCTGTTAGCCAGAGCAAGGGCATGCCTACATCTGCCTCCAGCCACAGCAGCTGGTGGTACCCCCTCCAAGTACTCCTCTGACTGTGGCTGTGATGACCTAGGTGTTGGAGGGAGGATGTGTGTCCCTTCCCTTGCTGATACTGCTGCAGCTGTTTCTACAGGATCAGATTTTGTAGCATAGCATATATTGTGAAGATCTGTGTACATGTGTGTGGATTATTCCACAGGGATCCACCAGATGTATCTAGGCAGTGGAACGGTGACTTCAGCAGCCAAAACACACACTCTATGATGTTTCTGGTTTCAGCATGTGCATTATTATGGCGTTCTTCTGTGGCTGTGTGTGCACTTCTGATGGGTGTCATTAGCCACTGTTCCAGTGCATAGCCAGCATCCGCCAGTAAATGGCCCTGTGGGATGTCCCCACCCCCCAGCAAACATCTGTTACAGCTGTGACATGTGCCAGATATGGGAGTCATGATGACTTCCAATGTTGCCAGCATACACATTCAAGATAATTTCCTGGGCATTACATACGACTTGGCTGCTGATAGAGTGGCATTCCTTGTGGTTAATGTAGATTCTACCTTGCTCACCAGGCGGTGCCTCAATGTGTACATGAGTGCAATATATGGCACCCAGTACATCAGGTTAGTGCGCAGCATGGAAAAACTGTTGCATATTTCTGGTCCTCACCTCAGAACTATGGGGAATACATATATGCTCACTGGCATGTATGAGCATAGCATCCAAGAATTAGTGGAGGATCCTGGATGCTGATGCCTGTGACACACCCATCATGTCCTCAGTTGGTCTCTGAAAGGTACCTGTAGCTAAGATTCTAAGGGCTACGCATACCTTAGTTTCCACTGAGATGGGTTCCCCTCGATTGGCTCTGGCTCTGAGTTGAGGGCAGCAGAGGTCACAGAGTTCTAGTAGTGTGTCCCTGTCCACCCTGTAGTTCTGTACAATCTCCAGGTCATGTAGCATCTTAAAAGTTACTTGGGGCCTGAAAACACTTCTCCTTCTCGGCCTAGGCCAGTTGGCACCACAGCAGTACTATTGTCTTCAGCCTCTGGCACATACAGATGGATCAAAGCAGCAGCATCTTAGCAGTGTGTCCCTGTAGATTTTCTGTGTTTCTACTCCAATAGTATTAAAGTATGCAGGAAAAAACAGTATGGAGTCTACATGGATTCTTTATAGCTTGTTGAATAGCTCCACCACGTTGGATTTGTTCATTACCATGCAGTTCATCAGCGTATGTTGTAATTAGCATCTATTAAACAAACCTGCTGCTTGCTCATTAGTGCACTATGAGCACCTCCGTGCACCTTTGTGCACCTCCAGATAAATAAGTATAAGCAAAATTAGTATTACTTTCCTCCATTCCCATGATATCACTCAAACATGGAGCACAAAAAGTGAAGAAAAGATTGCATACTCTGCACTAGAACCCAGGACCATCTATACTCCAGCCCTACACATGCATGTGCTGCCACAGGAATAGTTACATGACAAGCACAGAGAAACCTGCCATTCATTCCTCCATTTGCTGTGAGTGGGCTAAGCACTGCATCATGCAAACAATGACCAAAATAACAAAAAAAGTACTTAAAGTGGACAGACATGACACAACAAATGAAAAGGAGGTTGCATCTTAATGAAACAGACCTTGTGAACTGGGCACTGCTTACATGCATTTTCACCCTTCATAGACCTACATGTACACCTTTGTAAGTCTAACCTGACATATTCCCTGATGTCATCATTCACTGTTTCCATTCATTGAAAACAAACACTGAGAGAGTGCCTACATGATGTGAAAATCTCTACACAGTTCCATTTTATTGGGATTGAGCAATTCTAATGAGTTCAGACCTTATCTGCATCTTCACTGTGCTGACAGCCCTGAATTTACACAGTTGGCAACCATGTAGCCAGGGAAAATGAAAGGGAGCCGAATGTTGCATGCACAAGGGAGGGTATTACTTTGCCGTATATCTGCACAGAGGAGTACTGTTTTTGAGACATTATGATTGTATTTCATCAGCTACATTCTGCATATGCTTACATACTACTATGAATAGTCTATTTCATGGGGCTTATACTCTTAGCTGTCTGCATTAGTTACAAGTGCAGTCTTCATTTGGGGGTGGAGGAGTGAATCTGCATTTATGTCATGGCACTTAAAACGGATATGTTGCTCCCCTTTTTTTGCATTCACCCTGTATAGAGCTTAAAGTATGTGCCTGCTGTCACATGTTAAGGTCAGTTGTGTACAAATCTAACAACTTTTACTTGCTATTCTGTCCGTGTAGACTCCTTTCAATTGCTGTATTCAAAAAGTTTTCAAATACATTGGGGACACCAGCACAGACTCTATATGGTTGCTTTAGAGCTTGTAGAATTGCTCCACCATGTTGGCTTGTTTGATTAGCAAACAATTCAAATACTTATGCGGTAATTAGCATGCCACAGTATCTACCTTGTTTGCATGTGAGTGTGCGCCGCTACACTGAGTTTACTGAATCTAAAATATTCTCACCCATGTGCACATGGCTCTGCAATGCTCACATAGTGAAAAATTACTGTGTAGACTTTATTGAATCCCCCTGCTAAATTAAAATTTGATTCAGCTAATTAACTCCCAGAGCAAACTGGGAGCAAGAGACATTTTCATGGAAGAGTACATGGCTAATTAGCATTAGCCACTTCCCTGGACTTCCTGATTAGTACAGAGCTTCCCCTGAGACCATTCTCCATGCTTAGTCCTTTATGAGGGGAGGGCCTTAGGGGTAGAGCAGTTGCTAGACTGGAGGACTTATCTCAATGTCAAAACCTTCCAGGCTAAAGTTTCTGCACCATGCTAAGCATTTCTAAATCCCAGGGATTATCTTCTGTTGTAAATAATCTCTTAAATATAGGCGTGTCAAGTGGCAACAGAAACCTCTTTGCTATTCTTTTGTGCATAATTTGTTAAAATGTACATTATTTCATAAGTTTGTTGTAAGAGTGTGAACTGGCAACAGACTAATCTTTCTAACACTTAACCTATATATCTTTAGATGCACAATAGCATGCCTGCAGACATATCCGTATACTGCTTGTTGTGATTTTTCTGTATGTTCCATCTGCCTGGATGGCCTGGGTCATTGTTGAAAACAGTCTACAGTTCAGCCAACCAATCCAGTTAACAAATGTAAATAAGGTATATAATACATATAGATAGATTGATAAACTTTATTTTAAAAGTCTAGGACTAGAGTATACCATTGTTGGCTCATGGTACTGGCTGCTGGGTTGCAGCCCCCCCCCCCAACAACTTAAATATAAAAAAAGGAAATAATTCTCCTTCTCGGCCTAGGCCAGTTGGCACCACAGCAGTACTATTGTCTTTAGCCTCTGGCACATACAGATGGATCAAAGCAGCAGCATCTTAGCATTGTGTCCCTGTAGATTTTCTGTGTTTCTACTCCAATAGTATTGAAGTATGCAGGAAAAAACAGTATGGAGTCTACATGGATTCTTTATAGCTTGTTGAATAGCTCCACCGTGTTGGATTTGTTCATTACCATGCAGTTCATCGGCGTATGTTGTAATTAGCATCTATTAAACAAACCTGCTGCTTGCTCATTAGTGCACTATGAGCACCTCTGTGCACCTTTTTGCACCTCCAGATAAATAAGTATAAGCAAAATTAGTATTACTTTCCTCCATTCCCATGATATCACTCAAACATGGAGCACAAAAAGTGAAGAAAAGATTGCATACTCTGCACTAGAACCCAGGACAATCTATACTCCAGCCCTACACATGCATGTGCTGCCACAGGAATAGTTACATGACAAGCACAGAGAAACCTGCCATTCATTCCTCCATTTGCTGTGAGTGGGCTAAGCACTGCATCATGCAAACAATGACCAAAATAACAAAAAAAGTACTTAAAGTGGACAGACATGACACAACAAATGAAAAGGAGGTTGCATCTTAATGAAACAGACCTTGTGAACTGGGCACTGCTTACATGCATTTTCACCCTTCATAGACCTACATGTACACCTTTGTAAGTCTAACCTGACATATTCCCTGATGTCATCATTCACTGTTTCCATTCATTGAAAACAAACACTGAGAGAGTGCCTACATGATGTGAAAATCTCTACACAGTTCCATTTTATTGGGATTGAGCAATTCTAATGAGTTCAGACCTTATCTGCATCTTCACTGTGCTGACAGCCCTGAATTTACACAGTTGGCAACCATGTAGCCAGGGAAAATGAAATGGAGCCGAATGTTGCATGCACAAGGGAGGGTATTACTTTGCCGTATATCTGCACAGAGGAGTACTGTTTTTGAGACATTATGATTGTATTTCATCAGCTACATTCTGCATATGCTTACATACTACTATGAATAGTCTATTTCATGGGGCTTATACTCTTAGCTGTCTGCATTAGTTACAAGTGCAGTCTTCATTTGGGGGTGGAGGAGTGAATCTGCATTTATGTCATGGCACTTAAAACGGATATGTTGCTCCCCTTTTTTTGCATTCACCCTGTATAGAGCTTAAAGTATGTGCCTGCTGTCACATGTTAAGGTCAGTTGTGTACAAATCTAACAACTTTTACTTGCTATTCTGTCCGTGTAGACTCCTTTCAATTGCTGTATTCAAAAAGTTTTCAAATACATTGGGGACACCAGCACAGACTCTATATGGTTGCTTTAGAGCTTGTAGAATTACTCCACCATGTTGGCTTGTTTGATTAGCAAACAATTCAGATACTTATGCGGTAATTAGCATGCCACAGTATCTACCTTGTTTGCATGTGAGTGTGCGCCGCTACACTGAGTTTACTGAATCTAAAAATATTCTCACCCATGTGCACATGGCTCTGCAATGCTCACATAGTGAAAAATTACTGTGTAGACTTTATTGAATCCCCCTGCTAAAGTAAAATTTGATTCAGCTAATTAACTCCCAGAGCAAACTGGGAGCAAGAGACATTTTCATGGAAGAGTACATGGCTAATTAGCATTAGCCACTTCCCTGGACTTCCTGATTAGTACAGAGCTTCCCCTGAGACCATTCTCCATGCTTAGTCCTTTATGAGGGGAGGGCCTTAGGGGTAGAGCAGTTGCTAGACTGGAGGACTTATCTCAATGTCAAAACCTTCCAGGCTAAAGTTTCTGCACCATGCTAAGCATTTCTAAATCCCAGGGATTATCTTCTGTTGTAAATAATCTCTTAAATATAGGCGTGTCAAGTGGCAACAGAAACCTCTTTGCTATTCTTTTGTGCATAATTTGTTAAAATGTACATTATTTCATAAGTTTGTTGTAAGAGTGTGAACTGGCAACAGACTAATCTTTCTAACACTTAACCTATATATCTTTAGATGCACAATAGCATGCCTGCAGACATATCTGTATACTGCTTGTTGTGATTTTTCTGTATGTTCCATCTGCCTGGATGGCCTGGGTCATTGTTGAAAACAGTCTACAGTTCAGCCAACCAATCCAGTTAACAAATGTAAATAAGGTATATAATACATATAGATAGATTGATAAACTTTATTTTAAAAGTCTAGGACTAGAGTATACCATTGTTGGCTCATGGTACTGACTGCTGGGTTGCAGCCCCCCCCCCAACAACTTAAATATAAAAAAAGGAAATAATACTCCTTCTCGGCCTAGGCCAGTTGGCACCACAGCAGTACTATTGTCTTCAGCCTCTGGCACATACAGATGGATCAAAGCAGCAGCATCTTAGCATTGTGTCCCTGTAGATTTTCTGTGTTTCTACTCCAATAGTATTGAAGTATGCAGGAAAAAACAGTATGGAGTCTACATGGATTCTTTATAGCTTGTTGAATAGCTCCACCACGTTGGATTTGTTCATTACCATGCAGTTCATCGGCGTATGTTGTAATTAGCATCTATTAAACAAACCTGCTGCTTGCTCATTAGTGCACTATGAGCACCTCCGTGCACCTTTGTGCACCTCCAGATAAATAAGTATAAGCAAAATTAGTATTACTTTCCTCCATTCCCATGATATCACTCAAACATGGAGCACAAAAAGTGAAGAAAAGATTGCATACTCTGCACTAGAACCCAGGACCATCTATACTCCAGCCCTACACATGCATGTGCTGCCACAGGAATAGTTACATGACAAGCACAGAGAAACCTGCCATTCATTCCTCCATTTGCTGTGAGTGGGCTAAGCACTACATCATGCAAACAATGACCAAAATAACAAAAAAAGTACTTAAAGTGGACAGACATGACACAACAAATGAAAAGGAGGTTGCATCTTAATGAAACAGACCTTGTGAACTGGGCACTGCTTACATGCATTTTCACCCTTCATAGACCTACATGTACACCTTTGTAAGTCTAACCTGACATATTCCCTGATGTCATCATTCACTGTTTCCATTCATTGAAAACAAACATTGAGAGAGTGCCTACATTATGTGAAAATCTCTACACAGTTCCATTTTATTGGGATTGAGCAATTCTAATGAGTTCAGACCTTATCTGCATCTTCAGTGTGCTGACAGCCCTGAATTTACACAGTTGGCAACCATGTAGCCAGGGAAAATGAAAGGGAGCCGAATGTTGCATGCACAAGGGAGGGTATTACTTTGCCGTATATCTGCACAGAGGAGTACTATTTTTGAGACATTATGATTGTATTTCATCAGCTACATTCTGCATATGCTTACATACTACTATGAATAGTCTATTTCATGGGGCTTATACTCTTAGCTGTCTGCATTAGTTACAAGTGCAGTCTTCATTTGGGGTGGAGGAGTGAATCTGCATTTATGTCATGGCACTTAAAACGGATATGTTGCTCCCCTTTTTTTGCATTCACGCTGTATAGAGCTTAAAGTATGTGCCTGCTGTCACATGTTAAGGTCAGTTGTGTACAAATCTAACAACTTTTACTTGCTATTCTGTCCGTGTAGACTCCTTTCAATTGCTGTATTCAAAAAGTTTTCAAATACATTGGGGACACCAGCACATACTCTATATGGTTGCTTTAGAGCTTGTAGAATTGCTCCACCATGTTGGCTTGTTTGATTAGCAAACAATTCAAATACTTATGCTGTAATTAGCATGCCACAGTATCTACCTTGTTTGCATGTGAGTGTGCGCCGCTACACTGAGTTTACTGAATCTAAAAATATTCTCACCCATGTGCACATGGCTCTGCGATGCTCACATAGTGAAAAATGACTGTAGACTTTATTGAATCCCCCTGCTAAAGTAAAATTTGATTCAGCTAATTAACTCCCAGAGCAAACTGGGAGCAAGAGACATTTTCATGGAAGAGTACATGGCTAATTAGCATTAGCCACTTCCCTGGACTTCCTGATTAGTACAGAGCTTCCCCTGAGACCATTCTCCATGCTTAGTCCTTTATGAGGGGAAGGCCTTAGGGGTAGAGCAGTCGCTAGACTGGAGGACTTATCTCAATGTCAAAACCTTCCAGGCTAAAGTTTTTGCACCATGCTAAGCATTTCTAAATCCCAGGGATTATCTTCTATTGTAAATAATCTCTTAAATATAGGCGTGTCAAGTGGCAACAGAAACCTCTTTGCTATTCTTTTGTGCATAATTTGTTAAAATGTACATTATTTCATAAGTTTGTTGTAAGAGTGTGAACTGGCAACAGACTAATCTTTCTAACACTTAACCTATATATCTTTAGATGCACAATAGCATGCCTGCAGACATATCCGTATACTGCTTGTTGTGAATTTTCTGTATGTTTCATCTGCCTGGATGGCCTGGGTCATTGTTGAAAACAGTCTACAGTTCAGCCATCCAATCCAGTTAACAAATGTAAATAAGGTATATAATACATATAGATAGATTGATAAACTTTATTTTAAAAGTCTAGGACTAGAGTATACCATTGGTGGCTCATGGTACTGGCTGCTGGGTTGCAGCCCCCCCCCCCCAACAACTTAAATATAAAAAAAGGAAATAATACTGGCAGGAATTTAAAGATCAAAAGTTGACTATTATTTTTAAATTAAAAATAATAGTCAACTTTCTGTTCTAACCATTTGTTTTCTTCCTGGTTCACAGTAGTCTGCAAAGGGCATGCACATGTTCAGAATTCCAAGGAAGTCTGAGAGAAATAAAGAAAAGTCATCTCACTCCCCTAGCTTTTCACACAGTCCACATCTTTAACATGTGGAATAAGGAAATTATGCTTTATTACACCTTTTGTCAGAATTGTGGCTCAACCATCAAACATCTTCATGGGCTATACTCTGAAGCAACAAAGAAATCTTCCTATTAGCTTAGTCACTCAGGTGACTAAGGCAGCCCATGTCTGAAAGCAAACAGCTACAAAAGTGCATGAAAAAGTGAGCA